>NC_026001.2:31047032-31179739 GCF_000442705.2 Elaeis guineensis
ATCCCATATACAATACGAGGAACGTGACAGCACTCCCTACTGACCTTTTTGTAAATATTAAAATTTGGGGTTTGATGCATGCATATGTGTTTTAAAAACTTAATTTTCTAAACACCGTAGCAAAGAATAAGATTAAAATAATTTTAATCTAAATTTTGCATGCAAAAAATATAAAACCACATGGATCTATTTCATATGCTGAAATTGATATATGCTAAAATTTAAATTATGATCAAATTATATACTTTTTTCGCAATTTCTTTCTTCAAATTTGGATCTAGAAGAGATGAGGCTCTCTGTTAGCCGCACAAGTTTTCGGCCTCTACGAGTATCCACTCGGGATCAGCTTGGAACAGCCCTCTAAGATCTAAATTTTGATTCTCCAAAATTCAGCCTGTTGAATCTGAACGAAGCCTGGATCGCAATCAACACTTGATCTTTCTCCTTGATCTTCTTCTTCTCCTCTTCTCTAGAGTTTCTCCTTGCTATGTGCTACTATCAGATGCTAGAAACCAACAAAAAAGAGACACTCAAACTCTTTTCGACATGGAATTCCTTGGGATGCGCATCCCAAGGAAGGAGTGTATAGAACACCCAAGAGAAGAGAAAGGGTGAGGAAGAGAGGGCATGGGGAGAGCCTTTGGGTGTGAGGGGCTACTGGTTTTGATGCTCTAGAGACCTTAGGGGAGATCCCTTTAAATAAGCATAAGGATTGAATCCTATTCAATCTCATAATACAAGTCCTATTTGCATTAGGATTCCTATTAACTTAAGTTATCCAACTTATATTAGGAAGTCCATTAGGCTTCAATTATTGGAGCCCTTGCACTCATAATTAGATACCCTCTTTTGCACCCAAGAGACACCCCATATAAAAATCAAAGGCCCTCTAATTAATAAACACGTCCAAATTAATCAAATCAAAGTGGCACCCCATAATAACTATCAAGGAGATTCATAAGAGACTTGCATCCTTAATTTATGTGATCTATAATCTTAAACATCCAACAATTGGAGTCTCATGAATCTTATTCATGTAGGTAATTAGTAGGTAATTATGTTAGAATTAACTTATCAAATAAGTAATCCAATGGAAAGAGGAATTGGATCCAACCGTATGTTAGCAAGGTTACCATAACCCAATGTATTTTTCTAAACCCAATGGACACTTCATAAGCTCAATTACTTATTTCAGACCTAATCCTTTATTGTGTGACCTCATAGATTCAATTCTATCTGGTAATAAGACATACAATGATCTCTATCATCATATCATTGAAACTCTTTTCAATGGATCGGAACAATTTCACTCTAACTCAACAAGAATTGTCGATCCGGAACAATCCTAGTGAGCTCTCACAATCCACCAGTGACACCTAGCAGTATGTAGTGGCAACCCAGTAGAACTGAAAAGAATCTTTAGGTTAGTTAACGTGTGATTCAGTCCTCTATCATAAGTCCCGACTAGATGGCAGATCATGGATAAATCGTCAAACCTCAACATCAGTCATATGATAGATTTGATTAGCTCAAGTTCAGATGTGATGTCTATGAAAATTTTTTTTCATCAATCACTCTATAGTGCCCACAGATTTATGGTTAGCTTCTCAAATCCCATAGGACTACTCCTCTCTATCAAGGTTGATAGATCCCATCTTGATGTGCACCTTACTCCTATAGTAGATCAACTGTCGTCAATATTCATTACAAGGCTCATTGAGACCTATGTTTATGTGTCAATCAAACTCCGTAGCCTCACTACGAGCAAGTGCCATCTTAAGTCAAAGACTAGACATATAACACACCATCGAGACAATCACTGACGATTGAATAGAAATTTAAGTGATCTCTCGTATGATCGCGTCAGTGCTAGTTGTTCTCTAATAACCACCACACTTGTCGTCCTGTGTCTTTATACAGTAGATTAGAAACCATCTATCCCGAAAAAAATGATTTATGCCCAGTCTATCTGGATCTATCATCGCCTCATGATGATCCTATAATCGAAAGCCTTTAAGAATTAAATACATGTCTCTAATTCTTAACACTTTGAGAATATGTATCAAACTAATTTTATGGACGATTTAAGGACACATTAACTTGAATGAAAAAGAACTTGCCCCTTTTATTGATCATATCAATATATTAAGTATAAAATTATGCTCTAGATATATTATAATGTGTCAGTCATATTGGCTTCTAGGACATACATCTAAAATCTTTCATTTGGACTAAAATCAATTGGCCATAAATTAAGTCCCATTTTTTCAAGGTGGACTTTCATTTAGGCTCAACTACTTAGTCATGGGTCTGTCATATTTTTTGCGAAGTCTACTTTCCGATCTCGATATGAGGTAGTCGCGTATATCGATGCTCTATGTATTTGGATTTTGGTGAGACCTTGGCTCCTTAGCAAGGACTATATTGCCATTGTCTTTGCAGTACTGTTCATAGCATGACATTCAGTTCTACAACTAATATTAAAATCAAAATTTATCTTACACATCTATAACACACTCGCCTCTATTGATCGATTACTCAAAACTTTTTAGTAAATTGAACAAGAATACACCCTTGAATCATAACTCAAAATCACCTTCAAAGATCAAGAACAGATCCTTAATCCTTCTTAAGTACTTAAGAATATTCTTCACAGCTATCCAGTACTCATCATCTAGATTGACTGATACCTACTCGTGACACTCACAGCAAGGGCAATATCAGGTCGAGTACATAGCATGGCATATATGAGGCTTTTTATTGTCGAAGCATAAGGAATTCTACTCATGTACTGAATCTCCTCAGGTGTGGTTGGACACATCATCTTAGAGAGACGAATACCATGCCTAAGATTTAAAAGATCTCTCTTAGAGTTTTCCATGCTGAACCTCTTCAGCACCTTCTCTATGTACAGCTTTTGTAACAGACCAAGCATCCGTTTAGATCTATCTCTATAAATCTTTATTCTGAGAATATAGGATGCTTCTCCTAAGTTTTTCATAGAAATTTTTTAGACAACCATCTTTTGACCGTGGTCAGCATGAGAATATCATTTCCAATGAGGAGAATATCATCCACCTACAGTATGAGGAAAGTGATTGCACTCCCACTGACTCTCTTGTATACACAAGATTTTCTTCATTTTTTATAAATCAAATGATTTGATTGCCTCATCAAAATGATGGTTCTAACTCCGAGAAGCCTGCTTTAATCTGTATATGGACTTTTGCAGCTTGCAGACTCTATGATTACTATCACCGGACGTGAAACCCATAGGCTGCTCTATATAAATATCTTCCTCAAGATATCCATTCAGAAAGTAGTTTTTCATATCCAATAGGTACAATACTTTAGGTGGATCCACTAAAGTCCAGACTTGGTTTGAGTGCATCGAGTTAATTTCTGACTTCATAGCATCTAACCATTTCTCAAAATCGATATCATACATCGTCTCATCAAAGATATTGGGATCATCACTATGGCCCCTATCTCCATAAAGAATATTTTCTTTACTTCCTCTGTAAGTATACCCATGTACCTTTTAGAAGTCGGGAGATCCTGCTAGATCTACGAGGTGGCAGAGAAACATCAACTACTGGCTCATAGACTACGGGTTCCTGAAGATGTATAGTTCTAGACTCTTCAGAGATCTTCTCTTCGAGTTCCACTAACCTCCCACTGCCATCATTCTGGATAAACTATTTTTCCAGGAACACGGTATTTTGACTCACAATCACATTGTGGTCTTGTGAAAAGTAGAAGTAGTATCCCATGGATTCTTTTAGATACCCTATAAAGCGAGCTATAATAGATCTATTCTCCAACTTTTTCACCATTTGTCTCTTGACATAGGCCGAACATCTTCAAGTCTTAAGATAATCCAGACTCGACTTCTTACCGAATCATATCTCATACGGTGTGGTAGGAACGGACTTTGAAGGAATCCTATTCAACAAGTGAATGAAAGTTAACAAGGTATGTCCCAAAAAAATAAGGGTAAATCAGTGAAGCTCATTATGGACCTGACCATATTCAATAGGATTCTGTTCCTCCTTTCGGATACCTCGTTGAGTGAGGTGTTCCAAGAGGGTCCATTGAGAGACTATGCCGTTGTCCTTAAGATATCCCAAAAATTTTTGACTAAGGTATTCACCTCTCGATCAAATCGAAGAACCTTAATGGGTTTACCTATCTACTTCTCTACTTCATGTCTGAATTCTTTAAACTTTTCAAAGGCCTCAAACTTGTGTTTCATTAGATACACATATTCATACCTAGATAAATCATCGGTAAAGGTAATGAAGTAGGTATAACTACCTCTGGCCTGCACATCGAATGACCTACACACGTCGGTGTGTATCAGGGCGAGTAACTCTATAGCCCTTTTCCTATGTCCTACAAAGGTAACTTAGCCATCTTTCCTCAAAGGCAAGATTCACAAGCTGGATATGGCTCTGAGCAAAGAGAGTCAAGGATCCCATCATTTTTCAATTTGTTTATCCTGTTCTCTCTAATATGGCCTAGTCTATGGTGCCACAAGTACTTCTAGTTAATTTCATCTCTGGATCTCTTTTGACCTACGCACTCACTATTTGCTCGTTTAGGTTCACATTCGCATCAACATGCAAGTGATAAAGATTGTCAATTAAAAGACATCGTGTAATCAATTTATTTCATAAATAAATAGAACAAAATCTTTATTGAAATTAATTTCAAAATCTTCCTGTGCTAGCACAGACACGAAAATTAAATTTCGACTAGCTATAGGAACATAATAATAGTCTTTCAAATCTAATCTAACGTCAGACGGTAATCGAAGAGGATAAATGCCAATGACCTCTGCAGTAACTGTTACTCTATTGCTGACCTGAAGGACCATGTCACTTTCTCTCAATCTTCTACTTTCCATCAGACCCTGCATTGAGGTACATATATGAGCACTCGAGCCAGAGTCCAATACCCAACTAAAAGTAGAAGAAACCGTAAGGTTAAATTCAGTTACGAGCATACCTTCAGAAGATTTATCATCCTTTTTGGTCTTTAGGCTCTCCATGTATTTTAGACAGTTTCTCCTCCAGTGGCCTTCAGCATGATAGTGGAAACACTTTTCCTTTGCCTCAGCTATCTTTGAACCATCCTTCTTCGGCTTGCTCTCTTTCTTTTACTTTTTTACAGATTTAGCCTTCTTCTTTCTAACAAATTTTCTCTTGAAAGAAGAAATCCACTCCACAGCAAGAATAGAGCCCCTTGAACTCTTCAAGATACCCTTCGTTGTGACCAACATATTGACAAGTTCGGGAATATTGCAGTCAAATTTGTTCATATAAAAATTCATGATGAATTGACTATATGAACTGGTAAGAGATTGATGGATCAAATCTATCTGTAATTTCTTTTGCATATCCAGTCCGAGCTTTCCAAGCTCCTCAATGTCCTTGATCATTGTCATACAGTGTTCATGGACAGACTGTCCATCGCACATCTTCAGATTGAAGAATCTTTTGGACACTTCGAAGCATACAATATGGCTCTGCTCACCATACAACTCTTGTAGGTGAGTAATTATGGCCTGGGCAGTGGGCATATACTTGTGCTAGCTTTGCAACTCATTTGACATAGACGCCAGCACATAGCACTTAATCCGACTATCTTCATCCATCCACTTTTCAAAAGTAGCTCTCTGCTCAGCAGTAGGACGGTTTGACAATACAACGGGATCCTGATCGAAAATATGGCTTAACTTTTCTGAAGTCAGGACAATCCTGAGATTTTTGAGCCAATCTTTGTAATTATTACTGATCAAATGATTGGTTTCAAGAATGCGAGCTAGAGGATTTGAGGCTGACATAATGGTTTAACTGTAAGAGTAGAGATTCAAGTTAGACTTTTGTACTTAATTTTTTAATTTGCTTCTAGGAACTTTAAGATGCAAATAATGACTCTCACTAATTTTTCAGATCCTTTCACTCTCTAAAAAAGAAACGAGAACCCTGACACGATAAAGAATTCTAGTGGGTGCTACGGTCCATCGATGATATGCACCTCACCTAACAGTTATTGATAACATGCACACCGATACGTAGGTAACTCTTTATCCAGATGCTTTACTAAGCATGTTGCAGCAACTTGATCTCTAAATCATGTAGGCTCACCTAATAGTTATTGTCCATACTTCTTAGTTAAGCCCGACCCACTATTCATAAGCAGGTGCAAAGCCGTCATTGGGTCTCTCACCTAATAATTATTAGGTCCAACCCCATCCTTATCCTGGAGCAACTCTTTGCTAATAGAGTGGTTATATGTTCCCGATGCAACTGAACTACTATGATCAGTCGAGAACAATCAACGCCAGTAGCATGTCCGCACATCTACAACGGTGGAAGACCTATGGACTTAATATTTATGTTGAGATTTGGGTTTAGGTCTTATCTAATCAGTTATCATATGACTGATCTAACTGGTATGGGCTAAACCAGATTGCTAAGCAACCTAATTCAAGATCCAATCTTCCAAATTGGCCAGATAAGTGGAGAACGGTAGGGGTCTCCCTGTTGCCTTCTTTAGACACCAATGAATTGGTCAGGTCCACTAACAGAACCAATTAAATAACCATGTCTCATTAATTTGCCTTAGACATCAATAGGTCGACTAATCAGAATTGGTTAGCTCAAGTGAATCGGGCTCAAACTAACGAGCTAAATTAGGTTCTTAGATTAATCGATTCTACATATGAGACTCAATCGATTTGATCAACAATAATTGTATAATCATTAACTTAATTGATTTAACTCAATTTAATACTTAACTAGGTTTGATCAATTACTTAATCGAATTAGACCCATATGACTCAAATCAAAAATCTTATATGTAATCCTATTACATGACCTAATTTTTGATTTTTTCATTATCAAAACTCTTATGCACAAACACAAATTTCATATTCTAAAATCATATTTCAGATCTAAATTTTTTGCATTAACATGAAAATAATTTTTAAATTTTAACATACAAACATATATCATATATATGCATGTATAATTAGATCTAAACAAAATTTCAGATCTAAGCATGATATTATATATCTCATATACTAGTCTTGAATAAGATTAAAAATAAATTTATGATCTAAATATGCAATCATATATCATATATATAAATTAAAATTTAGATCATAAAAAATTTTAGATTTTATACATATATCTATATTTCACATGAACATTAACTAGAACTCTTTCTAGATCAAAATTCAAATCTATGCATGCAACAACATA
Source organism: Elaeis guineensis (assembly GCF_000442705.2). Taxonomy (NCBI): domain Eukaryota; kingdom Viridiplantae; phylum Streptophyta; class Magnoliopsida; order Arecales; family Arecaceae; genus Elaeis; species Elaeis guineensis. Next base: position 31,054,304 of record NC_026001.2, read on the forward strand.
TCAACTATATGTTCTAAAACTAAATTCAAAATTAGATTTCAGATTTGAAAATTCATCCATACATCTTATGTATTAAAAAAAAATTAATTTTAAAATTTTTTCAAAAATATGTATATCAAAATTCAGCATGTGAAAACTCGTGGCTCTGATACCACTGTTAGAATTTGGGGTTTGAAGCATGCATATGTATTTCAAAAACTTAATTTTCTAAACACCACAGTGGAGAATAAGATTAAAATAATTTTGATCTAAATTTTACATATAAAAAATATAAAATCACATGGATCTATTTAATATGCTGAAATTGATATATGCTGAAATTTAAATTGCGATTAAATTACATATCTTTTTTGCAATCTCTTTCTTTAAATCTGGATCTGGAAGAGATAAGGCTCTCTGTTAGCTACATAAGTATCCGATCTCTACGAGTATCCATTCGAGATCAGCCTGGAATAGCCCTCTAAGATCTGAATTTTGATTCTCCAAAATTCAACTTGCTAAATCTGAATGAAGCTTGGATCGTGATCAACACTTAATTTTTCTCTTTAATCTTTTTCTTCTCCTCTTCTCTAGGGTTTCTTCTTACTATGTGCTGCTACCAGATGCTAGAAACCAGCAAGAAAGAGATACCTAAACTCCTTTGGGCATGGAATTCTTTGGGACGTGCGTCCCAAGGAAGGGATGTATAGAACACCCAAGAGAAGAGAAATGGAGAGGAAGAGAGAGTGTGGGGAGAGCCTTTGGGTGTGAGGGGCTGCTGGTTTTGATGCTCTAGAGATCTTAGGAGAGGTTCCTTTAAATAGGCATAAGGATTGAATTCTATTCAATCTCATAATACAAGTCCTACTTGCATTAGGATTCTTATTAACTTAAGTTATCCAACTTACATTAGGAAGCCCATTAAGTGCCAATTATAGGAGCCCTTGCACCCATAATTAGACATCCTCTTTTGCATCCAAGAGACACCCCATATGAAAACTAAAGGCCTCTAATTAATGGACACGTCCAAATTGATCAAATCAAAGTGGCACCCCATAATAACTATCAAGGAGATTCATAAGGGACTTGCACCCTTAATATATGTGATCCATAACCTTAGACACCCAACAATTGGAGTCTCATAAATCTTATTCATATAGGTAATTGGCAGGTAATTAAGTTAGAATTAACTTATCAAATAAGTAATCTCAACAGAAAGAGGAATTGGATCCAATCATATGCTAGCAAGGTTACCATGAACCCAATAGGTTTCTTTAAACCCAATTGATACTTCATAAACTCAATTGCCTAATCTCTTTATTGTGTGACCTCATAGGTTCAATTCTATCTGGTAGTGAGATATACAATAATCTCTATCATCATATCATTGAAACTCTTTTCAATGGATTGGAGTAATTTCACTCTAACTCAATAAGGATTGTCGATCCGGAACAACCCTAGTGAGCTCTCACAATCCATCAGTGACACTTAACAGTATATAGTGGCAACCCAGTAGAATTGAAAAGAATCTCTAGGTGTAGTTAACGTGTGATTCAGTCCCTCTATTGTGAGTCCCGACTAGATGGCAGGTCATGGATAAATCATCAAACCTCAACATTAGTCATATGATAGATTTGATTAACTCAAGTCCAGATGTGATGTCTATGAAAACTCTTTTCCATCAATCACTCTAATGTGGCCACAGATTCATGGACTTAGCTTCTCAAATCCCATAGGACTACTACTCTCTATCAAGGTTGATAAATCCCATCTTGATGCACACCCTACTCCTACAGTGGACCAACTATCATCAATATCTACTACAAGGGCTCATTGAGACCCATGTTTATGTATCAATCAAATTCCAGCAGCCTCACTACGAGCAGTAGTGCCATCTCAAGTCAAAAGATCAGACACACAACTACAACATCAAGACAATCATTGAGATTGAATAGAAATCCAAGTGATCTCTCATATGGTCATGCTCAGTGCTAGTTGTTCTCTAAAACTACCCACACTTATCGCTCTGTATCTCTATATAGAAGATTAGAGATCCATCTATCCCGAAGAAAGTGATTTATGCATCAGTCTATTCGGATCTATCATTGCTCTCATGATGATCCTATGATCGGGAGCCTTTAAGAATTAAATTCATGTCTCTAATTCTTAACACTTTGAGAATATATATCGAAACTAATTTCATGGATGATTTAAAGACGCATTATACTTGAATAAAAAAGAACTTACCCCTTTTATTGATCATATCAATATATTAAGTATAAAATTATGCCCTAGATATATTATAATGTGTCAGCCATGTTGACTTCTAGGACATACATCTAACAGTAAATATACGGTTCTTTCTCATTCCTGATGAAATTAAATGATTTGATTGCATCATTAAAATGAGTGTTTCAACTTCGAGATGCTTGCTTGAGTCCATATATGAATCTTTACAGCTTGCAGACCTTGTAATCTCCATCATTAAAATTGAAACCTAGAGACTATTCCATATATACCTTCCTCAAGATATTCATTCAAAAAGTCAAATTTTATATCAATCTACCATGAGATGTTGCAATTGCAAACAATGTTCGAATAGATTTCAGCATGGGCACTGATGAAAAAGTGTCCTGATAGTCTATGCCTTCGCACTGACTATAACTTTTATCCATAAGTCTTGCTTTAAAGGTTTCTATCTTTTCATCCGAATCTATCTTTCTCTTATAGATTTATTTGCATCCAATAGGTACTACATCTTCTGGTGGATTCACTAAGGTCCAGACTTAGTTGGAATGTATTGAGTCAATTTTTAATTTTATGATTTTCAATCATTTCTTGGAATCAATGTCTGATATTGTCTCATTATAGGTTCTGAGATCATCTCTATGTTTCTCATTTTCTGTAAGAAATATTTTCTTTACTTCCTTTGAAATAATACCTAAGTATCTTTCAGGAGGACAGAAAATCTTACTTGATCTTCGAGTTAGAAGAGGATCTACGTGTACTGGCTTAGCTAGAATAGGTTCAATAGTTTCTATAACTCATTGCTCTTTAGAGACTTTCTCTTTGAGCCTTATTTGCCTCCCACTACTTCCATCTTGAATAAACTATTTTTTTATAAAGACAGCATTCTGGCTCACAATTACATTGCGATCTTCTGAGAGATAAAAATAGTATTCTAGAGATTCTTTTGGATATCCTATGAAGCGAGCTCTTAAGGGCTTTGCCTCTAACTTATCTGCCTGAAGTCGTTGAACATATATCGGACATCCTCAAATCCTGAGATGATCAAGATTTGGTTTCTTACCATATCATATCTCATATGGTGTGGTAGGAATGGATTTAGAGGGAGCTCTATTTACTAGATAGTTAGCAGTAAGCAAAGTATGTCCTCAAAGATATAAAGAAAGATCTGTGAAGCTCATCATAGATTGAACCATATCTAATAGGATCCGATTTCTCCGTTCTAAAATTTTATTGAGTTGAAGCATTCCGACGGAGTCCATTATGAGACTATATCATTTTTCTTGAGATAATTCAAAAATTTTTTACTTAAGTATTCACCTCCTCGATTTGATTGAAGTACTTTTAAGATTTTTTTTTGATCTATTTTTTTATTTCATATCTAAATTTTTTGAACTTTTTAAAAACTTTAGACTTATGTCTCATAAGATATACGTATCCATATCATGAATAATCATTAATAAAGGTGATGAAGGAGATATAACCTCCTCTGACTAGTACATCGAATAGGCTGCGCATATTAGTGTGTACCAGAGCAAGCATCTCAGTGATCCTTTCTCCTTGTCCCACAAAGGGCTGCTTGGTCATCTTTTCTTGAAGATAAGATTCATAGATTGGATAAGACTCAGTAGTCAATGAGCCTAAGAGCCCATCATTCTTCAGTCTGTTAATCCTTTCTTCTCCTATATAATCCAGCCTAAGATGCCATATATACTTAAGGTTAATATTATCTCTAGTCCTTTTAGATCCTATGGCATTTACTTCTGCTTAGACATATTCACTGATACATTTACATGCAAGTGATAGAGACTGTCAATTAAAAGACCACATCCAATCATTTTATTTTCAAAATAAATGGTATAATAGTCTTTATTAAAATTAAATATATAATTATTCTGTGATAGATTTGAAATAGAAATCAAATTTTTGCTTGCAGCAGGTACAAAGTAACAGTCTCTAAGTAATAAATTATATCCTGATGGTAGTCGCAGAGGATAGATGTCCACAGCCACATTAGCAACTCTTATTCTATTTCTGACTCTCAGAGTTATTTCACCTACCCTCAACTTTCTATTTTTCTCAAGATCCTGCATAGAAGTGCACAAATGAGCATTAAAACCAGAGTCTATGATCCAATTAGAAGTAGAAGAAATCGTAAATAGTTTTAATTACTAGCAAGTCCAACATATCTTTCGAAGGTGTGTTGTCTTTCTCCTTTTTCAGGCTCTCCAGATAGATAGAACAGTTTCTCTTCCAATGGCCATCAGAGTCACAGTGGAAATATTTTTCCTTCTCTATGGTCTTCTTCTTAGGAGCTTCCTTCTTAGGTCTATTCTTATTCTTCTATTTCTTGACGGATTTCTTCTTCTTCTTCTTTCAGGGAGACCTTCTCTTGGAAGATGAAGTCTATTTTATAGCAAGAATAGTTCTCCTTGAACTCTTCAAGATTTCTTTAGTGGTAACTGGCATGTTCAGAAATTCTGTCTTGATGCAATCAATTTTGCTCATATGGAAGTTTACGATAAACTGCCCATATGAGTCAGGAAGGGATTGAAGGATCAGATCAACTTGTAATTCCTTATCCATGACTAACCCGAACTTTTGAAGCTTCTCAAAATCTTTAATCATTGTCAAACAATGATCATGGACAGACTGTCCCTCATGTATCTTTGCCTTAAAGAGTCTCTTAAATACTTCATAGCACATAGATCTGCTCTGTTCACTATACAACTTCTTAAGGTGATCGAGCATAGCCCAAACAGTCTTCATATTCTTGAAAGAATAATACCCTACAAGCTAATCGCATATAGGATGTTTATTGTAATTTATTTTTCAAAATCATGTAATTGATATTTATTATTAATAAAATAAGATATTTTTGATTTATTATATGTTGCATCTTATTTATATTAAGATTATAATGAGTCCCATAGGTCTGGACAATGATTTTAGGATCGTGATGAGATCACATCAGTGAGATCTAATTCTTTGATAGTCCTAAGCTAAAATATTTTTAGTCGTTAGTATATTGAGTCGGGGATCAATGATACTGGTAAGATTGATATGTCCTATGTATTCTCAGAAATAAGGATGGTTGATCTCACAATCATTTGTGTGGTAACACTAATACAAGGATATGCGTGCTCATTAGAGAATGAGTTCTCTGAATTGACCTACGAGAAAATATCAGATGGAGTCTTATTTACATATCAACTGATGATTCTCTAGTGGGAGTTGTATAAGTGATCTTGAGATCTGAGGTCACCATGGTACCTTGTGTACTTAGATCCATGTTTTGGTTCACTACCTAACTTGATTCTCTGATCCTTGTGTGGGGTATTCTGGATATAGTAAAGAGTGCATGGAGGTTGTGAGTGATCAATGAGAGATCAGTCACTCCTAATAAAGAGAGTGAACATCCTATGTGATCTCATAGGATGGTGATTTTGAAAGTCTTTGATCAAAGTAAGATGATTATTAGAAAAGAGTTTCTAATGTATCATCAACTGAATTATCACCTTCTGATTGAGATATATAATGATAAGTGATTGGATTTGATATATTTCTATGCCCACAGCTCATCTGGGATGTTGTTTGACTGAAGGATTGAATTACACGAAAACTTACCATTGAAGGATATTTTGATAACTTTTTATCAAAATTTTAAATCTTTCAGATAGTCATGATATGTTGTTAGATATCAATCTTGACTTATGGGCTCATCAAAATTGAAATAGTTTAATTCTGGAGTCAATTTGGAAGAGTCCAAGTTGATTAGAACTCTTCGGATGATCTAATCTCATCGAATTAGGGTTACGTCAAAAGTCTGGATCCACTGCTGACTAGATTTGAAACCTAATGGATCACACATTTTGAGATTTGACCTTAGTCTGATCTAATTAGAGTTTAATATAAATTCTATGGGTTAATTTGATATGCTAGCACATTGTATTAACTCAAGTTCCTAAATTGGTTTAGATCAAATTGTTTGAGCTAACCTAGACCAGTTGGCTTTGACCTAATGGGATTGGGTCAATTTGAATTAGATCCTTATCCAACTTAAAAGAGTTTTAAGTGGAGAAGGAGTCCTCTGTGCTCACTAGAACCCACACACAAAAATAAATGCCACCCCCCTTGTTTTTTGGTGTGTGAAGTAAAGAGTCCTTAAAGAAGGCTCTTAACTAACATGCATTGCATTAATTTCCCGATCAGAAATCTTATGTTTGTTGCCAAAATTTATTGAAGTTTTTATAACATGTAGAAGACTAAGAGTCCTTCTGCTCTAAGTAATTGGATCACCAAAAATTTACTCGATGAGTTTATTTGGCACGTGGGAAGTTGGAGCACCAAAGATTGGTGCCCCTTCATCCCATGAGACGTCCCCTGGTCCTCTATTTATAAGGGATGGCTCATATGGCTTCTTGTAGTGATTTTTAGCTAAAACTAGGAGGAGGGACATGGTAAACATAAAAAAAAATTTAAAAAAATTAAAAAAAAAAGAGAGAGAATTTTGAGTGGCAAAAGTTGCTACAAGGGTGGTGAGATTTTCAGCAAGTGTTGCTTGAGTGCCCTAGGATTTGATTTTTCTATATGTTGGAGCTAAAAATTAAATCTTAGATTATATGACATCTGAAGAGTGTCTTTTTAGTGTCATTCTGGTGATAAGATCGAAAGTAACTGAGCTTTGGTGCGATCGTGATGAAAGTTTGAAGCCGGCAGTGTTCTTATGAAGACAAGGCTGCGACAGTGCACAGATTGGGAAGGACCTTGGTCATCTTTCGTGTGGATCATCTTTGGAGGACTTCTACCTTGGGATCTTGTGGAGAACATCAATGTGTCACTTTTTTATTTTGATAAAAGTATAAAATTGTATCCCTATGCATGCTTGATTTTGCTTTGATCATTATCGGCAAGGTGATTCTAGGGTTTGGATTCTGGCTCGATAGTTTTATTTGATAAAATTATTGATTTGTTTGATTTTAAAATTTTAAAAAAAAATTTTTACTGTATGGCTAAAATTCAATAATGATATCAGAGCCATCCTTGTTTGATTCGATCAAACAAATGCAATATAGTAGCATTGAATCGTTCTTGTTCATATCCTACAAAAAATGGAGCATTATTTTTAGTATCAATTCTTCAAACTCAAAAATTATTTTTGATCTTTTGTGAACCATGATTCTAAATTTTAATTATTAAAATTATAAATTTATGTAATTTAGAATTTTATTATCATGGTAGCATGATGCTTAAATCGATGTATAAAAAATAAGGATGTTATGCATGCCTAATTAGATTAGGTTTGTTATATTATATGTATTTGTTAGTCATATGTTATGACTTTGATTGCACCCTTATATAATTTTTGGCATGATAATGTAATTGCTATTATGAATAATTGAAGCATATAAATTTACATAATTTGTAGTGTACATTTTATGCGCTTATAGTTAGGATGTACCGAGACCAGTTCAAAGTTTCTCGTTTAATTATATTAAGTTGTAATGTCAGGATTTACTTTTTAATCAATAATCAAATTCTTAAGATCAATTGATGTCGAGAAAAGTATGAATGGTGATTTTATAATTAGGTCCGTATGTTGGTCTGGCCAACTCTGTTGGTGTCTAGAAAAGCTACGGAAAGCCTTTCACCTACTTACCTGGCCAACTTGATCTTGTTGAATTTTAGACTTAGACTGATTGAATGATGTAGATATTACAAGGGCCTTCCTTTAAACTTGATCGATAGAGTATGTCAAGATCTTAGTGAGCTTGTTGTGCTATCCACAAAGCTTACTATAAAAATTGACATGATGTTGATCAAGTGCATATTGATGCTTATGGTATATTTGAATAGTGTTACTTTGTTATGCTATCCACAAGAGCAGCATTGTTTAAGTATGACTATATAGATTGAAGGGCCAATTTAACTAGAACACTATAGTTTGTTGTGCTATCTACAAGACTATATGTGATCTAGAGGTCAGAAAGAAAGATATTGAGAATTGTAGAGGTATAATTGGTAAAGAGTTACCTACTCTTGAACTCATGAATGCTTATTGTGCTATCCACAAGGTGTTTATGAGGAATAGGGATCTCAACCCCACTAAAAGATATTAGTATATTTCTCGATTTTCATATTTGAGGGGTATGAAGTTCGATAAAATAGTGGGAGATATAATTAGATAAAAATTCTAGTCTAGTTGTGCATGTCATCATGAGTAGTCCGCTTATATTATGTTCTTGTTGTTGTAGATTAACTATACTCATGGCATCCTTACTTTCACTTAGAGATATCCTAGATGCAAATAAGTTGACTGGACCCAACTATGTCGACTGATTAAGGAACTTGAGAATTGTTCTCATTCAAGAGAAAATCTTCTACATTCTGGATACACCTTCTCCAGTTTCTCTTGAGGAAGATGCTTTCGAGGAGGAAATGGCCACATATAAGATGTGGAAAGATGACAGTGTGACTATCAAATGCATCATGCTTGCTTCTATGAGCAATGAGCTTCAGAGGCAATATAAGGACATGGACATTCCCTCTATTCTTCTTAATCTTAAAAAGTTATACAGGAAATAAAGTCAAATTGCTCCATATGAGATATCAAAGCAATTGTTCCATGCCCGCATGACTGAAGGTACCTCCGTGCAAATGCATGTCCTAAAGATGATTGATTTGATCACTCATTTGGGACAGCTGAATTTTATCATGGATGGTGAACTGAGCCAGGATTTGATCTTGTAGTCTCTCCCTAACTTTTTTTCGCAGTTTGTTATTAATTATCATATGAACAAACTGAACATCAGCTAGCCAGAACTGTTGAACATGCTGAAAACAGTAGAGAGCCATTTTAAGGTTGAAAAGGCTTAAGTCCTTCATGTTGATAAGATCAGCAAGAAGAAGGCAAAGAAGGGTTCTAAAAAAAAGATGAACCCTAAGGCTGGCATCTCCTAGGAGAAGACGAAGAAGGTCTCTGTCAAAAGTACTTGTTATCACTGTGGCAAGGAGGGCCACTGGAAGAGGAATTGCAAGGAGTATCTTGCAACCATGAAATCAGCAAACGTTTCTAAAGGTTTGTATATGATACAAACTAATTTATCATTAAGTACTTCATTTTTAGATTCTTGGATATTGGATACCACCTGTGGCTCATATCTTTGCAAATTATTGTAGGATCTACAGGAAGTAAGGAATCTGAATAAAGGTAACTTCGAGCTGTTCGGCGCTAGTGGAGAGTCCATTCAGACCAAAATCGTTGGAACCAGGATTTTGATGTTACCTTCGGATAAGGTTTTGGATCTGAAGATCTGTTATTACATTCCTAATGTTGTTAGAAATATTATTTTTGTACCATTATTATTGGAACAAAGTTTTGAAATTAATGTAAAGAACAATGGTTATTCTATTTACGTTTCTAATGAATATTATGGAAGTACTTTTATTGATAATAGTCTTTTGTTTCTTTCACTTAATGATAATGTACTTCATATTGATAATATGAAGAAAAAAAAGAGAGAGGATGTGAATGTCACATACATCTGACACTGTCGATTTGGCCATATAAATGAGTCAAGGATTAACAAGTTATACAAAGATAATTTCTTTGATCCTTATGATTATGAATCATATAGAACTTGTGAATCTTGTCTCATGAGAAAAATGACCAAGACTCTATTTATTGGACATGGAGAAAGGGCTAGTGACATTTTGGACATTGTACATACTGATGTATGTGATCTAATATCGACTCAAGCCAGAAGTGGATACTCTTACTTCATCACGTTTACTGATGATAGATCTAGGTTTGGATATGTGTATTTAATGAAATACAAATCCGAAGCCTTTGACAAATTTAAAGAATATCAAAGAATGGTCGAGAAACAAACTGATAAAAGTATTAAAACTCTTCAATCGGATCGAGGAGGAGAATACTTATCTAGTAAATTCTTTGATTATTTGAAACAAAATAAGATACTTTCTCAATGGATACCTCTTTATATTTTTAATTAAATAAAATTATAAAAAAAAAGAATCGTACCTTATTAGATATGGTGCGGTCCATAATATATTTCGTAGTTCTTTCGATATCCTTTTGGGGATATGCCCTCAAGGCTACAGCGTATATGTTAAATAAAGTATCTTCTAAATCCATTTTTAGTACTCCATATGAAATATGAAAAGAAAAAAGATCCAATCTTAAGCATCTTGAGATTTGGGGTTATCCAGCTTACGTGAAAAATATTGATGGACATAAGCTGGATGCTAGATTAGAAAAATATAAGTTTGTAGGTTATCCCAAAGAAAGTATAGGATGCTACTTCTATAACCCTACTCAATAAAAGGTGTTTGTTGGTAAGCATGATATTTTCTTAGAGAAAAAGTTTATCCAAGAAAGAGGCAATGGAACGTCTGTTGAACTTGAGGAAGTTCAAAACCTATAATCCATCCAGGACTCACCAAATGGTTTGCAACCAGATGTGCCCATTGTTGAGGCACAGTCACTACACACACCTCCTCTTCGAAGGTCGAGTAGAGTGCATAATGTACCATTCAGGTATAGGTTTGTCATTGAGCATGACAATACAACCCACATCATTGAGAATGATGATCCCACGACCTATTCGAAAGCTGTCATGAGTAGTGACTCTGACAAGTGGCTCAATACCATGAAATCTGAAATGGACTCCATATATGACAACCAAGTATGGATTTTGATTGATGCACTTGAGGGTGTGACCCCTATAGGCTGCAAATGGGTCTTCAAAAAAAAAATTGGAGTAGATGGCCAGGTAGAGACCTATAAGGTTGGACTGGTGGCAAAAGATTTCAGACAAAAATAAGGTGTTGATTATGAAGAAACCTTTTTGTCAGTAGCCATGCTTAAGTCTATTCGGATAATGCTTGCTATAGCAGTATACCATGACTATGAGATCTGATAGATGGATGTCAAGACTGCCTTCCTCAATGAAAATCTTGAGAAAAAAGTCTATATGATTCAGCTAGAGGAATTTATCTCTAGTGGGAGAGCAAATCAGGTATGCAAGCTGAATAGATTCATTTATGGATTGAAGCAAGCATCGAGGAGCTGGAACATCCATTTTGGTGAGACTGTCAAATCATTTGGCTTCATTAAAAATATGGATGAATCTTGTGTATACAAGAAGAATAGTGGGAGTGCTATTATCTTCTTGATTTTGTATGTAGATGACATACTGCTCATTGAGAATGATATTTCAATGTTGCAATCGATCAAGATTTGGCTATCACAAAAGTTTTCCATGAAAAATTTGAGTGAGGCATCTTATATACTTGGTATTAAGATCTATAGAGATAGATCAAAAAGAATGCTAGGCTTGTCCCAGTCTAAGTACATTGACCTGGTGTTAAAGAGGTTCAACATGGAAAGAAGTAAAAGATGTTACTTGCCCATAGGTCATGGCATACAACTCTTTAAGAAGATGTCTCCTAAGACACCTGAAGAGAGAAATAGAATAAGTTTTATTCCTTATACTTCGATTGTAGGATCGATAATGTATGCTATGTTATGTGCCAAACCTGATGTTGCTTATGCCTTAGACATTGTAAGCAGATTTCAGGCTGATCCCAAAGAAGATCATTGGAAAGCTGTGAAAAACATACTCAAGTACTTGAGAAGGACTAAAAATATTTTTCTGATATATGGTGGATCTGATTTAAAACTAAAAGGTTATATCGATTCTAATTTTCAATCTGATCCAGATGATAGCAAATCGATATCTGGATATGTGTTTACCTTATATGATGGTGCAGTAAGTTGAAAAAGTTTCAAACAGCAAATGGTTGCTGACTCAATCACTGAGGCTAAGTATATTGCTGTAAGTGAGGCTGCTAAGGAGGTCGTCTGGATGAAAAAATTTATTACAGAGTTAGGTGTGGTTCCGAAGATTGAACAATCAGTGTCCCTTTATTGTGATAATACTGAGGTAGTTGCTCAAGCCAAAGAACCAAGATCTCACCATAAATCCAAGCACATTCTAAGATGGTTCCATCTCATTTGGGAGATAGTCGAAAGACGTGATGTGATCATAGAGTGAGTTGACACCAAGAATAATATACTGGATCCATTCACTAAGACCTTGTTAATGCCGCAATTTGACCACCACCTTGATAATATGGGTATCAAGTATAGGGACGATTGGCTTTAAGTGCAAGTAGGAGATTGAAAGAATAATGTCCTACAAGCCAATCGCATATGGGATGCGATAGAATATTTATGATAATTTATCTTTCAAACTCATGTAATTGATATTTATTATTAATAAAATAAGATATTTTTAATTTATTATATGCTGTATCTTATTTATATTAAGATTATAATGAACCCCATAGGTTTGCACAATGGTTTTAGGATCGAGATGAGATCATGCCAATGAGATATAATTCTTTGTTAGTCCTAACCTAAAATATTCCTATTCATTGGTATATTGAGTCAGAGATCAACGATATCGGTAAGACTGGCATGTCCTATGTATGCTCAGAAATGAGGATGGTTGATCTCACAACCACTTGTGTGATGATACTAATATAAAGATATGGGTGCTCATTAGAGAATGAGTTCACTGAATTGACTTATGAGAGAATATCAGATGGAGTCTTATTTATATGCCAACTGATGATTCTCTAGTGAGAGTTGTGTAAGTGATCCTTAAACCTGAGGTCACCATGGTACCTTGTGTACTTGGATCCATGTTTTGGTTCACTACCTAACTTGATTCTCTGATCTTTGTGTGGGGTATTTTGGATATGGTGAAGAGTGTATGAAAGTTGTAAGTGATCAATAAAAGATCAGTCACTCCTAATAAGGGGAGCGAACATCCTATGTGATCTCATAGGATGGTGATTCTGGAAGTCTTTGGTCAAAGCAGGATGATAATTAGAAAAGAGTTTCTAATGTATCATCAACTGAATCATCACTTTCTAATCAAGATACATAATGATAAGTGATTGGATTTGACATATTTTCATGCCCACAGCTCATCTGGAATGTTGTTTGACTGAAAAATTGAATTACATGAGAACTTACCACTGAAGGATATTTTGATAATTTTTTATCAAAATTTTAAATCTTTTGGATGGTCATGACACGTTGCTAGACATCAATCTTGACTTGTGGGCTCGTCAGAATTGAAAGAATTTAATTCTGGAGTCAATTTGAAAGAGTCCAAGTTGATTGGGACTCTTCGGGTGACTTAATCTCATCGGATTAGGGTTACGTCGAAAGTCTGGATCCACTGCTAGCTAGATTTAGAACCCAATAGGTCACACATTTTGGAATTTGATCTTAATCTGATCTAATTAGAGTTTAATGTAAATTCTATGGGTTAATTTGATATGCTAGCACATTGTATTAACCTAAGTTTCTAAATTGGTTTAGATCAAATTGTTTGAGCTAACCTAGACCAGTTGGCTTTGACCTAATGGAATTGGGTCAATTTGAATTGGATCTTTATCCAATTTGAAAGAGTTTCAAGTGAAGAAGGAGTCTTCTACGCCCACCAAAACCCATGCACAAAACTAAATGCCGCCCCCCTTTTTTTTTGGCATGTGAAGTAAAGAGTCCTTCTTAAAGAAGGCTCTTGATTAACACGCGTTGCCTTAAGTTTTCGATCAGAAATCTTATGTTTTGTCACCAACATTTATTGAATTTTTTATGGCACATAAAAAACTAAGAGTCATTCTTCTTCAATAATTGGATCATCAAAAATTCACTCGATGAATTTATTTGGCGCGTGGGATGTTAAAGCGCCAAAGGTTGGCACCCCTTCATCCCATGAGATGTCCCCTGGTCTCCTATTTATAGGGGATGCCCCATATGGCATCTTATGGTGATTTTTAGCTGAAACTAAGAGGAGGGATGTGGTAACATAGAAAAAAATTTAGAAAAATTTTGAGAAGAAAAAGAGAAAATTTTGAGTGGCAAAAGTTGCTATAAGAGTGGTGAGATTTTCAGCAAGTGTTGCTTGAGTACCCTAGGATTTGATTTTTTCATATGTTGGAGCCAAAAATCAAATTTTAAGTTGTGTGATGTCTGAAGAGTATCTTCTTAATGTTATTTTAGTGGTAAGATCGAAAGCAACTGGGCTTTGATGCGATCGTGATGCAAGTTTGAAGTCAGCAGTATTCTTAAAAAGACAAGGCTGCGGCAGCGCACCGATTGGGAAGGATCTTGGCCATCTTTCATGTGGATTATCGTTGGATGACTTCTATCTTACGGTATTATGGAGAACACCAATGTGCCACTTTTTTATATATTGAAATCTATTGAAGAAGTTGAAAAAATCTAAATTGGATTATGTCTATGCAAGAGGAATTAAATCAATTTGAAAGAAATAAAATTTGAATCTTAGTGAGTAAATTTTTACTTCATCATATAACTGGAACCAAATGAGTATATAGAAATAAATTAGATGAAAATAGCATAGTTGTAAGAAATAAAGCTACATTGGTTGAAAAAGACTAATCAAGGAGAAAAAATTGATTTCCATGAAATTTTTACTCCTGTTGCTACATTAGAAGCTATTAGATTGCTATTTATATTTGCTTACTATATGAATTTCAGACTCTATCAAATAGATATTAAAAGTATATTTTTTGAATGGATATATTGCTGAGGAAGTCTATATTGAACAACTATCTAGTTTTAAAAGTCATATATTTTCAATCATATTTTCAAACTAAATAAAGTATTGTATGGATTAAAATAAGTACCTCATATATGGTATGAAAGATCAAGTAAAATTTCTACTTAAAAATGATTTTATAAAAAAAATATATATATTATTTTATTTTTGAAGAAAAAAATGATGATTTGTTAGTAGTATAAATCTATATAAATGGTATTATATTTGATGCTACTAATAATTTTTTTATCAAGAATTTATCAAGTTAATGTAGCGGAGTTTGAGATGAGCATGATAGGAGAACTAAATTTCTTTCTCAGACTCTAAATCAAGCAAACTAAAGAAAAAATCTTCTTCAATCAAACCAAGTACACCAAGAAAATATTCAAAAAATTTGGGATGGAGAACAGCAAGCATATTAAAATACCAATAAGTCCTTAATGTAAGCTTGACAAGGATAAAAATGGTAAGAGTATTGATATTAAATTTTATCGAGGTATAATTAAATTTTTACTCTACATTATGGTAAGTAGATCTGATATAATATTTAGTATATACATGTATATAAGATATCAATCTAATTCTAAAGAATGTCATCTATTTTCTATTAAAAAAATACTTAAATACTTAATTGGTGCATTGAACATTGGCTTATGGTATTCTAGACATTCTTTTACTGATTTAATGGATATTTTAATGTTGATTTTACTGATTATAAATTAGATAGAAAAAGTACTGATGGAATTTGTTAATTCTTAGGAGTCAACTTAATCTCTTGATTTACTAAGAAATAAAATTTGATAGCATTACTATAATGGAAGATGATATATTGCAACCAAAAATTGTTGTACTCAAATTTTATAGATTAAGCAATAACTAGAGGATTATGGCATCAAATTAAAAAAACTTTCATAAGATGTGATACTATTAGTGCTATAAACTTAACTAAAAATCTAATTCAATACTAAAGAACTAAATACTTTGAAATAAGATATCACTTCATAAGAAATCATGTTTAAAATGGTGATGCTATGCTTGATTTTATGAGAACCGATAAACTATTAGTTGATATCTTTATCAAATCTTTAAGTGATGAAAGATTTAGTTTGATTAGAAGAGGGTTAGGAGGGTGTTACCTATTTGACTAGACCTTATCTAACCCCCTTTCTTTCTCCCCGAAACTCTCAAATTTGATCATCTCTTAAATCTGAATTATTTAATTTATGTTTATTTTCCCCTTTTGGATTCACTTAAGTCATCTCATGCATTGAAGTATAGAATTTTTCTGAAAATCCAACATTTCTCTGCCTAAGGCTAATCTTGAGTCGACTCGTACTTAAGTTCGAGCATGAGCCGACTCTAGTAGAGAGCTTGAGTCGACTCCAAATCAGAACCACTCGTTTAAAAGACAAGTCATCCCTTTCCTTTTCATTTTTATCCTTTTGCTGTTTGCCCTAGGTCCACCAAAACTGTTCTCCAAATCTTCTTTGGGCCCCCTTCTTGTCTCTTTCCTCAATTTTCACTCATTTTCCCTTGAGATTGAGCATGGATGGGTCTTAGAAAATAGCTTGTTATCGGCTAAAGTGGTCAAAGAGAGAAACATAGGCCGAATGGAGATCAAAAGCGAGAAATGAATAGGATTCTACCCACATCCTCTTCCTCTCCCTCTCCATCCTTTGGTGCATCCATAGTAGGTAGATCCATGACAATCGATAGGAAGATTGTTTTTAGGTTTCTGGAAAAAGAGGCTTTCTCAATTGGACAAAAGATTAAGTAGTAAAGTTGGGAATATCTCTATTACTTGGACCTACCCACCCATCCAAACTTTGTTCGAGAGTTCTATGGGAGCCTCAGGCATTGTTCGGATGGAGTAGAAGTAGTTGTGAAGGAAGTTTGGATAATTCTTATGGAACAAAGTTTTGCAAAAATTTTGTGGATGCCTCATCAAGGAGTGACACCTACTGAATTATCAAACAAGGCTGAGGCACTGAAAATTATATTGGAAATAGAGGAAGTGAATGTGATGGAGGAGCTGTACATGAGCCACCTTCCTATAGAGATGAGGCTTCTTCACCATATCATCAGGAGGATCTTATTCCCAAAGTTCGGTCAGTTCAACTTCGTACCTGAGAGTGACCTGATTATTATGGTGCATGTCTCCAGGATATTTCACTCAACCTACCAGCGATGATGTTTGCTTATATAAGAGAGATAATAGGGAGAGTGAAGGCCTACCTACTATATGGCATGGCTCTGACATTAGCTTTTTGAGAGTTCGGAGTGTCTCTTGAGAGGGAGAATGCGAGATCTCTAAACTTTGATACCTATAATGATGTTAGGATTTGACACCTCAAGATTCGGTCCATATTGAGTCCATAGCGAGGTTTGCGACGAAAAATAATGTCCAACGAGATCAAGATCACCTCAAACGAAGCTCGACAGAGAAGATATGCATGAGAGAAGTCGGCACAAAATTCAAAATGATGGAGGACTGCCAGCGACTGGCGGTGGGCTGACAGAGTGAAGGTGGTGTGGCTTTATGCGGCGGGGCACGGCAGTGCACGGCTGGGGGTGGCAGGGTGCGGCCCAGTGCACGGCGCCCGACCCAAGCCCAGGTGCACGGGGTACGGTCTAGGCCCAGGCGTGTAAGTGCGCGGACCGGCCTAGGCCCAGGCTTGCGAGGCACAGGCCAGGCCCAGAAACCCACTAGGAGCCCGTTTGCTCGGTCCACTGTGGATCGGGTGATGCATAGAGGAGGGCGTGCACCACATGGGCATTTTTCACGCATTTCTTACGGTCCACGGTACTATTCAATACCCAAGAGAGAAGAAAGCCAAGAATTATTCTTGACTTGAGAAAGAAAAAATCAAGAAAGGTTCTTGATAAAAGGAAGAAAGGCATGCTGATTTTCTTGAGAAGAAAATCAAGAAAGGTTACATATGGATTTTCTTGAGATGAGAATCAAGAGAGGAGCTGGATTTTCTTAAGAAAAAAATCAAGAGAGGATTAGGAACGGTTCCTGATCCATTTGTGTGTGCGAAGCATGATTTACCAGGAAAGGTTGAAAATCTTGAGAAGAATTTTCAGCAAAGAGAAAAATAAATCCACCATCAAAAGAGGATCTTTGCAAGAGAGCTAACACTCCGATGAGATCAGACATTCTGATCAAACGACCGCTTCATGTAGATACCTATAGCGTCAGACACTTGTGTGCTTCAAATGAAGGGAAGGCAACAATTTTCCTCCAGAATGCCTAGATTACATCTAAAATTTTTTTCTAATTTCTACTTATTTATGGATCAAATCCTTACCTTCATCATAGTGGAACCAAGGATCAAATCTTAAATTATTTGATATAAACCTTTGTGGAGTTCTGGATATGCAGACTTTCTACTTCGTATGCACGTCAGACGCCGCAGGAAAGCATGATGAACTCCAATCCAATTGGCTTCGCAACTCAATTAATCGAGTGATATGATGTGATGATATGACACCTCACACCAGCAGGTAGGATGCCTAAGAAAGATGCACACCCAAGGAGAGGAGGCGGCAACAAAAGGAGAGATGTAGAAGATGAAGACCTCTCTCTTCACACACCTATCTCTCTCTCTTTTTCTCCTCTCTCAATTTGATTAGTTTGCTATTCTATTCTCTTCTTTCATCTATAGGTAGAGACCCTCTCTATTTATAGATGATTCTCATGACTCAATGAGAAGAGAATTTTTATTCAAATCTGATTTAAATTGATCCAATACTCATGAAAGGACTCCTACATGAGATATAATTGCCATCACTTATGACATCCATTTTGCACCCACTCCCACACCCACTTGGGATACCCCAAATAAGTACCAAACTAATTTTTGGTCATGCTTCATGAGTGGATATTCTCAATACAAGTAGGAATACTCATATCTCATCCAAAACATATCCGATTCGAATCTGATTCGAAATCGGTTCGAAACAAGTTCGAAAGGCTGTCAATCTTCAACACTTTAGGACTTTTGTACCAAGTCTAACTTGAATTTTAGATCTATTTAAGTCTAATTAATTCAGATCTAATCTGAAATTAATTAGTACTTAAATCTAATCTTTCATATATTCCATTGATCATAGATAGAAATTATTCATCCCAGGATTGAACCTGAACCTCATGTGTAGTGCTAACTAGATATAGTCAACTCTTCAATCATATTTGACCCATAACTCAATTTTCAATCAAGTTAGCTTATATGTTAAATCAAGTCAAGTACTTTCAGATTGGACATATAAATATAGGTCAATTTTTTCTACTTTGTCTGACTTGTGTGCTGACTCCATAGGTTCAAACACTAAATCGGTAGCACAGGAATCAATTTCTGTACTAATCGAGATACCATCTAGCAATGGTTCCCAATATCCAGATAGGTCGAATTATCATAAAGAATATTTCAAAACTCATACTCATGTATTTCGCGAGCAGCGCTTGATAGCAGAATGCTCAGCAGGTGAGTCCCTTGTTCGGTGACGATGTATCCTTACATCTCACCTGTATGCTATACCAGTGTTACCACACTCCTTGGCTAAGAGGACAACCAACCCATATAGGACATAATGACCTTCACTCGATAAACATCATCATCCCATAACGACGTATCATTTGGTCATAAATTTGTTTAAAAACTATACGATAAATCTTCTCTTTATCGTACACTAGCATAGTTTTAGGGACTTCATCACAGTATAAGAGTTCAAGGAAGATGTTACTTTGTGATAAAAAATATCAAAATAACTATTATTCAATAATCAATAATTTATATACAAAGATGAACTCAATCATCACACGATTGATTTTAGGACACAATTCCCAACAACTTTCACTTGGACTAAAACCAATCAGGGTAGTATCTTATACCATCTTCTATTTGAAGTCATCGAATTCTTTGATCCCGAGAGCTTTAGTGAAGGGGTCAGTTAGGTTCTTCTTTTCATAAATCTTCTGAAGCTCGACGTCACCTCGGTTCATGATCTTTCGCACTAGGTGATAGCGGCACAGAACATGTTTAGTGCAATGGTGCGACTAAGGTTCTTTTGCCTGAGCTACGGCACTGGAGTTGTCACAATATAGTAGGACAGACCATCAATGGAAGGTACAACTCTCAGTTCGATAATGAACTTTACAACCCACTGCCTCCTTTACAGCATCCGATGTAGCAATGTATTCCACTTCGCATACAGAATCGCCATAGTATGTTGCTTGAAACTTTTTCAGCAAACAGCTCCTCCATTCAAAGTAAATATGTAGTCCGACACACTTCTGTCGTTATCACAATCTGACTGAAAATTGAAATCAGTATATCTCATAATTTCAGATCAGAGTCTCCATATATAAGCCATTGATCTTTAGTATTTTTCAAATACTTAAGAATTGCTTTTGCAATCTTCCAATGCTTCTCACCCGAATCTGACTGATACCTACTCACTACCCCAGTGAATAGGCCACATCCGATCTCGTACATGTCATAGCGTACATGATAGATCCTATTGCGGAAGTATATAGTATTCTACTCATGTACTCTCTCTCCTCATGAGTTGTCGGACAATCTTCTTAGAAAGAATAATTCCATGGCCTATCGAAAGATAGCCTTTCTTGAAATTATCCATGTTGAACCGCTTCAACAAGGTGTCAATGTATGTGGATTGGATAATCCAAGCAACCTTCTAGATCTATCCCTATAGATCTTCATCTCTAGGATGTGGATGCTTTTCCCAAATTTTCATGGAGAACTGTGATGATAACCATAGCTTCACACTCTGCAAAATCGGGATGATATTTTCTAGTAACAGTATATTATCCACATACAGCACAAAAAAAATGATCACAAATTGGAAGTCCATTTGTAGATGCAAGGCTCTTCTCCATTCCTAACGAAGCCATATGTTTTGATTACTTTATCAAAATGCATGTTCCAACTCCTCGATGCCTGCTTAAGTCCATAAATTGATCTTTTCAGCTTGCACACTTTTGACTCGTCTGTGGATGTGAACCCTTCAGGTTGTATCATATACACTTCTTCTTCTAGCTCTCCATTAAGAAAAGTAGTTTTGACATCCATCCGCCAGATCTCATAATCTAAGTGTGCAATGACAGCAAGCATAATCCGGATGGATTTGAGCATTGCCACAGGAGAGAACGTCTCGTCATAGTCAATACCATAATGCTTACGGTAACCCTTAGCAACTAGACGGACTTTATAGGTCTCTACTTTTTCGTCTGCTCCTCCTTTTCTTTTGAAAATCTATTTACATCCTATGGATCTTATCCCTTTGGATGGATCAACTGGTGTCCAGACAATATTGATCTCCATGGACTTCATCTCGGACTTCATGGCCTCAAGCCATTTTTGAGAGTTGGGCCTTTGCATGGCTCCATATAGGTGATCAGATCCTCATCATTCTCATTAAGTTCAATAGGATCACAATCCCGGATCAAAAAATCATAGTATTTATCCAACTGACGCGGTACTCTACCAGATCTCCTTAATGGTGCCTCTACTGGTTTCGAATTCGATTCACCAATCCAATCCAATTCTATATGTGTCGGTCCTTCCACCTCATGAACTTCATCAAGTTTAATTTTACAGGCATTAGCTCCTTCACTAAGGAAATTCTTTTCTAAAAAGACTGTCCGGCTACTGACAAACACTTTTTGTTCTGCAGTGAGGTAGAAGTAGTACCCTTTAGTTTTCTTTGGGTATCCTACGAACAAGCATCTATCGGACTTCGATCCAAGCTTATCTATCTTTAAATGCTTGACATAAGCTGGACACCCCCAGACCTTAAGATGTGAGAGCACCGGTTTACGTCCAGTCCATATCTCATATGGAGTTTTATCGACAGACTTACTGGGCAACTTATTTAAAATATAGCAGACAGTTTCTAGAGCATATCCCAAAAAGATATTGACAGACTGAAAAAAGTCCATCATAGATCGGACCATGTCTAACAAGGTTCGATTCTTCCTCTCGGACACACCATTATGTTGTAGTGTTTCAGGAGGGTCTATTGTGAGAGAATCTCATTCTCTTTCAGATATGTCAGAAACTCACTGGTGAGGTATTCACCTCTTCGGTCTAATCGAAGGATCTTAATACTCTTTCTAGTCTGTTTCTCTATTTCAGTACGGAATCGTTTGAACATTTTAAATGATTATGACTTATACTTTATAGACATACCCATACCTCGATAGGTCATCTATAAACGTAATGAAGTAGTAGTATCTTCCTCCGGCACTTATATTCATAGGCCCACATACATCAGTATGTATTAGACCTAGGACATCACTAGCTCTTTCACCTTTTTCTTAAAAGGTGACTTAGTCATCTTACCAAGTAGATAAGATTCACAGGTAGGCAATGATTCACAATCATCTATCTCAAGGACACATTCTTGATCAACCTGTCAATTCTATTCTTGTTCATATGACCAAGCCTACAATGCCAAAGGTAGGATTCACTGATATTATCTATTTTGGAATGTTTACTAGGTGTGTACATTACACTAACAGGTCGTGATATTATGTATATGTCATATTTTAATTGTCCACGCATAATTATAGTATCATTCATAATGATGTCACAAAAATCATCTTTTATTATAAACTTGTAACCAAGTTTGGCCAAAATACATACAGAGATGACATTCATCATAAAGGAGAGATAATAATGACAATCATCTAACATGACACTACTGGACTCGAAGACAAGCTACAAAGTTTCCAAGGTCAGAATTGAAACAAGGCTTCCATTTCCAACGTTAAGGAACCGCTCGTTTTTCAAAATTTTCTACTTACCTGCAGTCCCTGCAATGAATTACATATATTAATAGGACTTCTGGTATCCAATACCTAGGTAATAGTATCACAAACAAAAAATTACAAGGTGTTATCATATAAATACCTTCTGAAGCAACCACTTGCCTCTTTCTCTTGTTCTTAGGCCTGTTTGGGTCAAGGGTGGCTATATAAGTAGGATAACTTCTTTTCCAATGATCCAGCTTCTTACAGAAGAAGCACTCTACCTGGCTCTTGTCAACTTTTGATGGTTTGCTCTATTTGGGATCAGCGGCACAGAATTTTTGCATATTTTTCTTCTTTCCTCTCCTAGAAGATCGACGTCCTACAGATGAACCTTCCATTAAATTCACTGGCTCTTTTTGGAGCTGGTGATCCTTCTCAAAAGTCTGCAATAACCTTAGCAAATCATGATAGTTTACTGCAGGTTCATCATTCTATAATGACTGAGAAAGGATAGGTAGGATTTTGGTAGTGAATTGAGGATAGCATCCTTGCCTAACTGTTCATACAACGGAAAGTCAAGTTTGTTAAGGCATTCAATCTGCTCAATCATATATAATACATGATTGGTGACTGAAGCTCCCTTTCACATACGGGCATTGAACACTGTGCAGAAAGTTTTGCCTCTCCGCATCCTCAGGATGTCGAAGGCCTCATTCAACATTTGAATCATCTCCTCAGACTGTGCATTCTCGAACTTACGACTAAGTTCATCGTTCATAGCCGCCCTCATCATGCAATGTATAGTTGTGCGATCATTAAGCCACATTATGTAAGTGTCTCTCGCAGCACAAGGAGCATTAGCTATAGGTTCTTCAGGTGTCTGATCCGTAAGGACATACAAAATTCTCTTATGTTCCAACACAATCTTCAACTTTCGATACCAGCTATTGAAGTTGGATCCGATGAGCTTGTCGCTGTCCAACAGCGAACGAAGGGATAGTGTGTTGGTCATAACT
The DNA here is from genome assembly GCF_000442705.2 of Elaeis guineensis. NCBI lineage: Eukaryota > Viridiplantae > Streptophyta > Magnoliopsida > Arecales > Arecaceae > Elaeis > Elaeis guineensis. Next base: position 31,077,988 of record NC_026001.2, read on the forward strand.
GAAAAGAGTAAACATTAGCCTATTGGTATATGAATTATTTTTTTTTGTTTAATCTTGAAAATATGGACTTTAGTCTAAAGATCCTCCCACTATTTTTTGCGAATTGGTAGCCTCTACCTCCAACTCGAGAAATTACATTAATTTCTTAACGAGTACTAGAATCCACACAAACTGTATTCGGATCCGAGTATGGCTCGGCTAATCCTAGTACATCCATGGGTAGGTTCATAACTAATTGTTTCTCTAAACAACTTCTAGCATTGAGTTTTGCCCCAGACTTTCCTTCAGCAGGTGTGTAGCACCTCCACTGAAAATCTTGGTTAGATCCAACCATTAACATGACATATCAAGTGCATCCAACAAATAGATGTCTAGGCCCGAGTGTGGCTCGACCAACCTAAGCATTGATTTGAAGGTACATCATGATGGTCATATGATGAACAATAATTTCAATATATAATAGACACCAGGCGTATGGCACCTTCAATGCCTATTTGGAATATTGAACTCATTATCGCATACCTTAATGGGAGGCAATGACCAAGTTATCTCATAACTTTATCACTTTATGGACCTAATAATTTAGAAGATTTGATTTCATGACCTGAGAATAAGAGAAGAAGTCGATCTGCAAGCTGCAAATCCTTCTGCTGATTTCACCAAGTCATGTAAAGGATTAAACACAAGTTGATCTAAAGACACCTAAATCAATCACACTGATTCACCTTAATGGCATGGGTCTACACGAATCGACTAGTAACCTAATCAAAACATAATCTACCATGTTGGTCAGGTAAGTGAGATCAGTGAGAGGGATCTGTCCTTAACTCATCGTAGACGCATCTAGGAGAATAACTTCTAATTAAAAATTACTGGATCGAATCTGCCAAACTTATCTTAGACACCAACTGGTTAATTAGTTTTGATTTGACACACCAGAAGATTCAGGCTCAACCACAGAGCCATGATCATGGTCCATTTATTAGGATCAAATACATGGACTTGATCAAACTTCAACTATTAAGATTGATTTAGAGAAATACTGACCTAATCTAATTCAACACTTGATTAGATTTCATTAATTTCTTTACTTAGTCCATATGTGTTCCTAACCCTAGGTCTAACCCATTAAAAGGATCTGATTCATGCTAACCATTTTCTCATCATATTATGTAGTGTCTTAATGATCTTCAAATCTTAATTCTAGATCATTCAAACTAAATTCAAAATTAAATGTGTGAAATGTGTGTTTCAGTTTGTAGAACTATTCTACAAGGATTTCAAGTGAAGCATACCATATATTTCAACACATGAAAATAAATTTTCATAATATGTTTAATAATTAAACATACATAGGTATGATGTAAACTTCATTCATACATCTCATGTATCATGACAACTTTTAAATCAATACCAATTACATCATATTTAACATGTAATTCAGATTTAAAATAATTTTATATCTAAATTTTAATCTGTTGGTGCAAAAATCTGCCTGCGTCGGAGAAGCTGGAGTCGAGGGAGTCGCGGTCGCCACCGGGACCAGCAAAAGAAGTCTAAACCGGAGGTGGGGTTGCTCCGGCAAGACCCTCCGACGCTCAAGTCAGTTCTCTGCCTCAACAAGAATGGAGTGCTCGAACGAAAATTTTAGCAGAGTTTTTGAGAGAAAAATTAGAGCTTAGAGAATAACGTATCTGGGGTCTCCCTTTTTATAGGCAGAGGGTGCGGTAGATGACAGCGACGTTTGTAACCGTCTGACAGTGGGCCGTTCGGAGCCAGGAGGAGTTTGTTATGAAATGTAGTGGAGTGGAATCATGGCCATCACTGTGATCTGCCACGTGAAATCTGTTGCAGAGGGTGAAGCAGCGTCCGTTGTCGTGACTTGCCAGAGGGTGGAGGAGCCGCACGGCGTCCGTCGCAGGAGGTGGCGCAGATTAGTGGCCATTATCATAGCCTGCCAGGGAGTGATGGAGCCGCACGGGATCCGTTGTAGGAAGTGGAGCAGAGTCGTGGCCGTTACTGCGGCCTGCCAGGGAGTGATGGGGCCACGCAAAATCCGTTACAGGAAGTGGAGCAGAGTCGTGGCCGTTACTGCGGCCTGCCAGGGAGTGATGGGGCTGCATGAAATCCGTTACAGGAAGTGGAGCAAAGTCGTGGCCGTTACTGTGGCCTGCCAGGGGGTCCAGGCCTGTCGGTCGTAGTTCGATCGGGTCTGATCCTCCGTAGAAGCCCGGTTGGGGATCATTTGTCGAGAAGTTTCAGCCAAGACCTGTCTGCTATAGAAATTCAGAAGGAATCCGCGGAATCCGCCTTCGATGGTAGCTCGGTCAAAGGCTTGCAGTGGGAATCCGACGCGGACCGCTCAAAGTAGATCGTTTGTGGCAGAAACTCGGAGCGGGTCACGTGCACTAGGGGCTCGAAGTTCGGTCCTTGTAGGAGTTCGGGGTGAGGTCCACCTGCAATAGGAGTCGGGGACGAGGTCCGGCTCCCGTAGGAGTCCGGGCGAAGTCTTCCTGCAGCCGGAGTCAGGGATGAGGTCCGGCTCCCGTAGGAGTCTGGGCGAAGTCTTCCTGTAAGTGAAGTTGGGGACGAAGTCCGGCTCCCGTAAGAGTCTGGACGAGGTCTACCTGTGATTGAAGTCGTGGGCGGAGTCCGGCTCCCGTAGGAGTCCGGACGAGGTCTGCCTGCAATTGAAGTCGTGGGTGGAGTCCGACTCCCGTAGGAGTCCAGACGAGGTCCACCCGCAATTGAAGTCGTGGGCGGAGTCCGGCTCCTGTAGGAGTCCGGACGTGGTCCGCCTCCAATTGAAGTCGTGGGCGGAGTCCGGCTCCCGTAGGAGTCCGGACGAGGTCCACCTCCAAGTGAAGTCGGGGGCGAAGTCCGGCTCCCATATGAGTCCGGACGAGGTCTACCATTGATTGAAGTCGTGGGCGGAGTCCGGCTCCCGTAGGAGTCCGGGCGAGGTCTGCCTGCAATTGAAGTCGTGGGCGGAGTCCGGCTCCTGTAGGAGTCTGGACGAGGTCCGCCCGCAATTGAAGTCATGGGCGAAGTCCGACTCCCGTAGGAGTTCGGACGAGGTCCGCCTCCAATTGAAGTCGTGGGTGGAGTCCGGCTCCCGTAGGAGTCTGGACGAGGTCCGCCTCCAAGTGAAGTCGGGGGCGAAGTCCGGCTCCCGTAGGAGTCCGGATGGAGTCTTCCTGGAGTTGAAGGGACGAAGTTTGACTCCTGTAGGAGTCCGGATGAAGTTTACCTACAGTCGAAGTCGGAGACGAAGTCTGGCTCCCGTAGGAGCCCGGATGGAGTCTTCCTGGAGTTGAAGGGATGAAGTCCGGCTCCCGTAGGAGTCTGAATGATATTTACCTACAGTCGAAGCCGGGGATGAAGTCCGGCTCCCGTAGGAGTCCAGATGGAGTCTTCCTGCTGTAGAAGTCGGGGACGAAGTCCGGCTCCCGTAGGAGTCCGGATGGAGTCTTCCTGGAGTTGAAGGGATGAAGTCTGGCTCCCGTAGGAGTCCGGATGAAGTTTACCTACAGTCGAAGTCGAGGACGAAGTCCGGCTCCCGTAGGAGTCCGGATGGAGTCTTCCTGCTGTAGAAGCTGGGGATGAAGTCCGGCTCCCGTAGGAGTCCAGATGGAGTCTTCCTGGAGTTGAAGGGACGAAGTCTGGCTCCCGTAGGAGCCCGGATGAAGTTTACCTGCAGTCGAAGCTGGGGACGAAGTCCGGCTCCCGTAGGAGTCCGGATGGAGTCTTCCTGCTGTAGAAGCCGGGGATGAAGTCCGGCTCCCGTAGGAGTCCGGATGGAGTCTTTTTGGAGTTGAAGGGACGAAGTCTGACTCCCATAGGAGTCCGGATGAAGTTTACCTGCAGTCGAAGCCGAGGACGAAGTCCGACTCCCGTAGGAGTCCGGATGGAGTCTTCCTGCTGTAGAAGCCGGGGACGAAGTCCGGCTCCCGTAGGAGTTCGGATGGAGTCTTCCTGCTGTAGAAGCCGGGGATGAAGTCCGGCTCCCATAGGAGTCCGGATGAAGTCTAGAAGGTGGTTGATCATCGTGGAAGCTTGGGTGGAGTCCGTCCGTCGGCAAAACTTGGGAGTGTCGCGGAATTCCCGGAGGGCCACTCTCGTCACGAACTTTGACTGGGGGTATTTTATACCCAACACCAGTCTTCCTACTTTCGAGTTCGAGTTTCGAATGAAGGAAGTACAGAGAAGTTTTCACAGCCGAAGTTGTCCCCTTGAATCCTGTGCACGGCCGCCCTCAGATATTTCGGCATTTAATGCGCGCGTGCCAGAGCCTTTTTCCAACTAGGATGATCCGAAGAGTCCTTTTGGAATTCCCACCGGAGCGTAGTCCCAAGCACCGCACAATAATGGTTCCGCCGGTTGCCAGCCTCACGCCACGGTGAGTGGGACACGTGGCGGGCACCGGTTGACCTAGGGATATCCGCCATCATAACTGTGTCAGGCCCCATCGCCTATTTAAGCCCCCTCCTTCCCTCTAGGGGCTTCACATCGCCTGAGAGTTTAGTCACTCCATCGGTGCCCTTCTTGTCTCTGAGCGCTCTTCACACTAGTCTTCGCCATCTCCACCGGCTACCACGCGACCTTCAATCTTTCGAGCCCTCTCGAGGGGTTCTCCCGTCGGGCCTTCTGTCCCGGTGGCCAATCTCGAGAGGATGCCACGAATCAGGAGTAGGAGGGGGAAAACAGCGGCCCGCAAATTCTCCGGCTGTCGAACTGTCACCGAGGGTTCCCTCTGCCTTGAAGGGGGCTCGAGGGAGAATTCCTTCAACAACAGGGATTTAATAACAAAAATAACCGACGAGCGTGTTCCACCCAAGAATTTTGGAGTAGTTGAGCGGGGTGACACCGATCAAGGGACTAGAAGCGATCGGCACCGACGGTGGGGCAGTAGAACTCATTGCGGGGATGGTTGAAGTAGCGCACGCCGACCTTGCCGAAGTACCTGGGACGGTGGTCGACGCGGAGCACACGGTGGTGGTGCATGCCTCCGGCATCGTCGCGGCCTTCGGGGTACTTCTGGTTCTTCTTGATGCAGGTCGTCGTCGCCGCTGCCGTCGCCGTTGCCGTCCTTTGAATTCTATTCCCCCTTTTCCCCTTAAGGTTGGGGTTTCGGCCATGGAGCAGAACGAGGCGGAGGGCGAGAGCAGAGGGGTTTATCACATGCGCTGGGAAATACTGCTGAAAAGGACGGAACTGGAAGGAAGAGTCGAGAGCTCGAAGTGGTCCCTAACGTGTTCCTTTCGAGTCCTGTAGTAAGGTTTTTTTTCTTCGGCCCCCAAGGTCTTGTAACGTACATCTTGTTAATCGAGAATGAGAAGGAGATTTTGTTATTTTGTCTGCACTTTGTGTCAAATTGCCACCTGCCGAACTTCTTTCATTCACCATTGTTATCATTGTATTCCCCTCCCCTTTCCTCTCTTTTTTTTTTTTGTCGACGTCGTCTGGAGGTTACTAGTCGTTGCCGCATCGGCTCGCTCTTCCGGTCATTTTTCTTCTTCAGCCCTAAGGGCTCTGTAATGCATATTTAATAAATAACATGAGAGAAAAATTTTTCACTACCTCTTTTACTCATGTCTTGAATTGTCGCTTGCCGAGCTTCTTTCGGCTCTTGCCTTGCTCGAAATCGATGCCATTCGGAGGCACCCGATTGCCGTCACCTTGACCCATCCTTTCGTCCGCGACCGCGAATTTGTCCAGGGCTGCTCAGGTATGACGCTCCCCTTCAGAGCTCGAGCTCAGAGGTCCGAGCTTCTCGTCACCCGAAGGAAGCCGTCTTGTCTTTGGCTTGTATGGAGAGCCTTCTTGAAGGTCGGAGATTTTGATGAGAACCCCAGTCCTCGCTGAGACGAGGTTCCCTGCATCTTTGATGCTGTTTGTTTTCCGTTCGTCGTTGACGTAGTTCGTCGCTTTCCTTTTTAACTCCCCTCCCCTTTTCCCCCTTTTCTTTTTTCGAGTGAGGGTTCTCCCTCTTCTCTTAGTGGGATCGCGGGAGCGCGGAGGGGCCACTGAGGTAGGAGGTCCCCCTTTTCTGATCTGGTCTTAGATGTCCAGACCTTAATTGGTGTCAGGACAGGGTTCTTCCCCTATTCCTAACGTATTCGATTTTAGCTCAGGTTAGGATGAGGTACTCCTCTTGTCTCTAACAGGGCTATGGGGGCACATATGGGCATGGCGGGGCCTCTCCCCCATCCGGTCTAAGGAGAACCGGACCTTCGACTTTGCTCAAGTTAGGGCGAGGTCCTCCTCCTGTCCCTAACAGGGCTATGGGGGCACATATGGGCGTTGCGAGGCCTCTCCCCCATCCGATCTAAGGAGAACCGGACCTTCGACTTTGCTTAAGTTAGGGCGAGGTCCTCCTCCTGTCCCTAACCGGGCTGTGGAGGCACATATGGACGTTGTAGGGCCTCTCCCCCCATCCGATCTAGGGAGAACCGGGCCTTCGACTTTGCTCAAGTTAGGGCGAGGTCCTCCTCCTGTCCCTAACAGGGCTGTGGGGGCACATATGGGCATTGTAGGACCTCTCCCCCCATCTGGTCTAGGGAGAACTGGGCCTTCGACTTTGCTCAAGTTAGGATGAGGTTCTCCTCCTGTCCCTAACAGGACTGTGGGGGCACATATGGGCGTTGCAGGGTCTCTCCCCCCATCCGATCTAAGGAGAATCGAGCCGATTTTGTCGAGATGAAGTTCTCCTTCTGCTCCCGACATGGTTTGTTTTGACTATCCTGTAGACACAGGCTTGTGCCAAGAGAGAAGACATGCGGATATAGAATTTTTATTTAAAATAAAGTTATCGGTAATACATTTGTAAGTTTTCTGAGCTCCATGGCCGCGGGAGGTCTGCTCCTCCGAGCTCCTTGAGGTAATAAGTTCTGGGCCGGACTACTTTTTTGACTTCGTATGGGCCTTCCCAATTTGGGGCGAGCTTCTCTCGATCCTGGGATTGCGAGACAGCGGCTCGTCGAAGCACTAGATCTCCTGTTCTGAAGACTTTATTCTTGACCCGGGAATTGTAATAGCAGGCGACTTTCTGTCTGTAGGCTGCCATCCGAACTTGAGCTACCTCCCGCTTTTCTTCCAGCAAGTCGAGGTTGGCTTTAAGACCTTGCGAGTTGTGATGCTCGTTGAATGCCACGACTCGTGCCGACGGGAGCTTGAGCTCAATTGCGATAACAGCCTCCGTTCCGAAGGCTAAAGCGAAGGGGGTCTCCCCCGTGGGCAGTCTTTGGGTAGTTCGGTACGTCTACAATACATGATAAAGTTCGTCCGCCCAAGTTCCTCTCGCTCTTTCGAGCCTTGTCTTGATCCCTTGCAGCAGAGTTCTGTTGGTCACTTCAGCTTCGCCGTTCGCCTGAGGATGGGCTACTAACGTGAAGTTATGGGAGATGTTTAGGTCTTCACAGAATTCGATGAATCTCGCTCCCACAAATTGCTATCCATTATCAGTAATTAGGGTTCTCGACAGGCCAAACCTGCAAACGATTGATTTCCTGACGAAGTCTTGCACTTTAGCTTCTGTGATTTTCGCCAGCGGTTCGGCTTCAACCCACATGGTGAAGTAGTCAATCACCACTAGGAGAAACTTCCTCTGCCCCGACGCCATGGGAAAAGGTCCAAGGATATCCATCCCCCATTGCGCAAACGGCCATGGGGCACTCAAGGGTGTGAGTTCGGCGGCGGGCTGTCTTTGGATGCTGGCATATCTCTGGCAGCAGTCACACTTTCTGACGTATTCAATTGAGTCACGATGCATTGTCGGTCAGTAATATCTTTGGCAGAGCAGCTTGTGGGATAAGGATCTAGCCCCCAGATGGCTTCTGCAGATTCCTTCATTTACCTCCCACAAGGCGTAGTCGGCTTTCGAAGGCCGGAGATATTTTAAAAAGGGCAAAGAGTATGATCTCTTGCACAACTTGCCCTCATAAAGGATGTATCAGGAGGCTTGATTTCTGAGCTTTCGAGCTTCTTTTGCATCATGAGGGAGAACCCCGTCTCTGAGATATGCCACCAGTGGGTCTATCCAACTGGGCTCATGGTCAATTTCCATTACGAACTGCGATTCTTCTGTACTTGGATATTTCAGGACTTCAAAGAGAACATCCTTGGACAATTCAGTCGGAGCCAGTGTAGCCAGCTTGGAAAGAAGATCGGCCCTGGTATTTTTCATCCTTGGAATCTGCTTGATGCTGAAGCTACTAAAGGCGGGGACGAGCTCCTTTACCTTTTCGAGATACTTGGCCATGCTGTCCTCCCGCGCTTCGTAGTTTCCGTTGACTTGTCCCACTGCCAGTTGGGAGTCGCTGTGAACTTAGAGCCGGTCTACTCCCAACTCTCTAGCGATCTTCAATCCTGCGATCAGAGCTTCATATTTCGCTCCATTGTTTATTGAGGAAAACTCGAAGCGCAGAGTGTACTTCGCAACAATTCCCTCCGGACTGATCAAGACCAGGCCCGCGCCTATGCCCGACATGTTGGAAGACCCATCCACATAGAGGGCCCAAAAGCAACTATGGGGGTCGACCTCTTCTTCGGGGGAGTTCGGTAGGGGCTCGAGGTCGTCAGTTTTACTCTGTTCAGGTTCGGCCTCCTCCGAGATAGTACATTCAACTATAAAATTTGCCAATACCTGGGCTTTCACCGCTGGTCTGGGTCAATAGTTGATGTCAAATTTTGTGAGCTCGATCGCCCATTTCACCATCCTCCCAGAGGTATCTGCTCGGTGTAGGATCGCCTTGATTGACTGATCGGTGAGCAACGTCACGATGTGCCCTTGGAAGTAGGGTCGAAGCCTCCGGGCTGCAATCAACAGGGCGTAAGTTAGTTTCTCTAGTTTAGTATACCTGGTTTCGGCGTCTCTCAATGCGCGGCTGATGTAGTAGATCGACCGTTGAATTTTCACCTCTTTCTTGACAAGGACTGCTGCGAGAGCCATAGGGGAGACCGTCAGGTATAAAAACAGCTCCTCACCAGGCTCGGACTTCGCCAACAACGAGGACGAGCCAAGGTAGCTCCTCAGCTCTTCGAACGCCTGTTGGCACTCGACGGTCCAACAGAAGTCCTTCGGTCGCTTGAGGGTTTGGAAGAAGGGTAAGCACCGTTCGGCTGACCTCGCGATGAAGCGATTCAGGGCCGCTACCCTCCCTGTAAGGTGCTGAACCTCTTTTATCGATTTCGGGATGGCCATCTCCTGGATGGCATAAATTTTCTCTGGATTGGCTTCAATCCCGCGCCCCGATGCCATGAAGCCCAGGAACTTCCCTGAGGTAACTCCGAAAGCATATTTAGTTGGGTTCAGCTTCATCTTATATTTTCGGAGGGCGCCGAAGGTCTCCTCGAGGTCGGTGACGTGGTTCATGAAAGATTTACTTTTCACGAGCATGTCATCGACGTAGACCTCCATGTTGCGGCCGATCTGCTCCTTGAAGATTTTGTTCACCAGCCGTTGATAGGTCGCACCTGTATTTTTTAGGCTGAAAGGCATGACCCTGTAACAGTAAAGGCCACGGTTAGTAATGAAAGCAGTCTTTTCTTCATCTTCTGGCACCATCCTGATTTGATTATAGCCGGAGAATGCATCCATAAAGGTGAGAAGCTCATGGCCCGAGGTTGCATCCACCAGTTGATCAATTTTAGGCAGAGGGTAGCTGTCCTTTGGACAGGCTTTATTCAACTTTTTGAAGTCTATACACATCCTCCACTTGCCGTTCATCTTTTTGACTAGGACGACGTTGGAAATCTAGTTGGGATAATTGACTTCTCTAATGAATCCGGCTTTCAGGAGTTTGTCCACTTTCTCGGCTATCACTTTCTGCCTCTCCAGTGCATGACCTCAGATTTTTTCTTTCGTCGGTCGATGCTTTGGATCGACGACCAGACGGTGTTCCATAACTTCTGTGTCAATCTCCGACATGTCTGCTGGAACCCAAGCGAAAATATCCGCATTCTTTCGTAAAAAATCAATGAGATGCGTCCGCACCTCTTCCCCCAGGTTGGAGCCGATCTTTACCACATGCTCCGCATTCCCGTCATTCAAAGGGATCGACACCAGATCTTCGATTGGGCCGCCCCTCTCCTCAGCGAGGTCGTCGCGGGCGTCCAGCCCATCAACTGAACAGAGATCGGATTGGCCGCCTCTTTGCAAGGCTATGTTGTAGCAGTGTCTGGCCAGGGCTTGGTCTCCCCTGACTTCTCCGAACCCCTAGTTGGTAGGGAATTTTAATTTCAAATGATAGGTTGACACTACGGCCCGGAAAGTGTTGAGGCCAGGTCAGCCGAGGATTGCGTTGTAGGCTGACGGTGCCTTCACCATCAGAAAATTCACCAGGGCCCTGGATTGTCTTGGATATCGGCCCGCAGCTACAGTCAAAGTTATTACTCCCTCCACCGGGACAGCATCGCCGGTGAACCCTACCAGAGGGGAACTAATCGGCTCCAAATGGCCGTCAAGGATGGACATTCTTGAGAAGGCGTCGTAGAACAAAATATCGGCCGAACTTTCATTGTCGACAAGAATGCGGCGGACATCGTAATTAGCTATATTCAAGGAAACTACAACTGCATCGTTATGAGGAAATTGAATTCCCCGAGTATCCTCTTCAGTGAAAGTTATAGATTCCTCAATCTTTTGCCGCTTAGGAGGTCCGGCCAATACGTCGGTCGCCCCCCACCGGGATTCTTCTGAGTGGTGTTGGCGAAATCCGTCGGAGGTCGATTGTCTGACCGCTCCATGCCGACGGCCGTTGCCGGAGGAGGAGGAGCCTGAGAAACTGGAGGTGAAGTCGGAGCCTGAGATATGGTCGCAAAGGTCGTGGATCGTCGTGTGGATGCTTTGCGGGGAGGCATCGGGCGAAGATCTAGTGGGGGAAGGAGGAGAGGTCATCGGAGAAGATGACCGGAGGCGGTCCCGTTGAGCGCTCCTTTAAGAATAAGGGTACTGTGAAGACACAGGCTCCTTCCTCTAGCGTCAATCCTGTTGGTGCAAAAATTCGCCTGCGTCGGAGAAGCTGGAGTCGAGGGAGTCGCGGTCGCCGTCGGGACCTGTAAAAAAGTCTAAATCAGAGGTGGGGTTGCTCCGGCAAGACCCTCCGACGCTCAAGTCAGTTCTCTGCCTCAACAAGAATGGAGTGCTCGAACAAAAATTTTAGCAGAATTTTTGAGAGAGAAATTAGAGCTTAGAGAATAACGTATCTGGGGTCTCCCTTTTTATAGGCGAAGGGTGCGGTAGATGACAGCGACGTTTGTAACCGTCTGACAGTGGGTCATTCGGAGCCAGGAGGAGCTTGTTATGAAACGTAGTGGAGTGGAATCATGGCCATCACTGCGATCTGCCACGTGGAATCTGTTGCAGAGGGTGAAGCGGCGTCCGTTGTCGCGACTTGCCAGAGGGTGGAGGAGCCACGCGGCGTCCGTCGCAGGAGATGGTGCAGAGTAGTGGCCATTATCGTAGCCTGTCGAGGAGTGATGGAGCCGCGCGGGATCCATTGTAGGAAGTGGAGCAGAGTCGTGGCCATTACTGCGGCCTGCCAGGGAGTGATGGGGCCGCGCAGAATCCGTTACAGGAAGTGGAGCAGAGTCGTGGCCGTTACTGCGGCCTGCCAGGGATTGATGGGGCCGCGTGGAATCTGTTACAGGAAGTGGAGCAGAGTCGTGGCTGTTACTGCGGCCTGCCAGGGGGTCCAGGCCTGTCGGTCGGAGTTCGGTCGGAGTCTGATCCTCCGTAGAAGCCCGGTTGGGGATCATTTGTCGAGAAGTTTCAGCCAAGGCCTGTCTGCTATAGAAATTCGGAAGGAATCCACGGAATCCGCCTTCGATGGTAGCTCGGCCAAAGGCTTGCAGTGGGAATCCGGCGCGGACTGTTCAAAGTAGATCGTTTGTGGCAGAAACTCGGAGCGGGTTGCGTGCACTAGGGGCTCGAAGTCCGATCCTTGTAGGAGTTCGGGGTGAGGTCCACCTGCAATAGGAGTCGGGGACGAGGTCCGGCTCCCGTAGGAGTCTGGGCGAAGTCTTCCTGCAGCCGGAGTCGGGGATGAGGTCCGGCTCCCGTAGGAGTCCGGGCGAAGTCTTCCTGCAAGTGAAGTTGGGGACGAAGTCTGGCTCCCGTAAGAGTTCGGACGAGGTCTACCTGTGATTGAGGTCGTGGGCGGAGTCCGGCTCCCGTAGGAGTCCGGACGAGGTCTGCCTGTAATTGAAGTCGTGGGCAGAGTCCGGCTCCCGTAGGAGTCCGGACGAGGTCCGCCCGTAATTGAAGTCGTGGGTAGAGTCCGGCTCCCGTAGGAGTCCGGACGAGGTCCGCCTCCAATTGAAGTCGTGGGTGAAGTCCGGCTCCCGTAGGAGTCCGGACGAGGTCCGCCTCCAAGTGAACTCGGGGGCAAAGTCCGGCTCCCATATGAGTCCGGACGAGGTCTGCCTGTGATTGAAGTCGTGGGTGGAGTCCGGCTCCTGTAGGAGTCCGGATGAAGTCTACCTGCAATTGAAGTCGTGGGCGGAGTCTGGCTCCCGTAGGAGTCCAGACGAGGTCCGCCCGCAATTGAAGTCGTGGGCGGAGTCTGGCTCCCGTAGGAGTCCGGACGAGGTCCGCCTCCAATTGAAGTCGTGGGCGGAGTCCGACTCCCATAGGAGTCCGGACGAGGTCCGCCTGCAAGTGAAGTCGGGGGAGAAGTCCGGCTCCCGTAGGAGTCCGGATGGAGTCTTCCTGGAGTTGAAGGGATGAAGTCCGGCTCCCGTAGGAGTCCGAATGAAGTTTACCTGCAGTCGAAGTCGGAGACGAAGTCCGGCTCCCGTAGGAGCCCGGATGGAGTCTTCCTGGAGTTGAAGGGATGAAGTCCGGCTCCCGTAGGAGTCCGGATGAAGTTTACCTGCAGTCGAAGCTGGGGATGAAATCCGGCTCCCGTAGGAGTCCGGATGGAGTCTTCCTGTTGTAGAAGCCGGGGACGAAGTCCGGCTCTCGTAGGAGTCCAGATGGAGTCTTCCTGGAGTTGAAGGGACGAAGTCTGGCTCCCGTAGGAGTCCGGATGAAGTTTACCTGCAGTCAAAGCCGGGGATGAAGTCCGGCTCCCGTAAGAGTCCGGATGGAGTCTTCCTGCTGTAGAAGTCGGGGACGAAGTCTGGCTCCCGTAGGAGTCCGGATGGAGTCTTCCTGGAGTTGAAGGGACGAAGTCCGGCTCTTGTAGGAGTCCGGATGAAGTTTACCTGCAGTTGAAGCCAGGGACGAAGTCCGGCTCCCGTAGGAGTCCGGATGGAGTCTTCCTGCTGTATAAGCCGGGGATGAAGTCCGGCTCCCGTAGGAGTCCGGATGGAGTCTTCCTGGAGTTGAAGGGACGAAGTCCGACTCTCGTAGGAGCCCAGATGAAGTTTACCTATAGTCGAAGCCGGGGATGAAGTCTGGCTCCCGTAGGAGTCCGGATGGAGTCTTCCTGCTGTAGAAGTCGGGGACGAAGTTCGGCTCCCGTAGGAGTCCGGATGGAGTCTTCCTGGAGTTGAAGGGACAAAGTCCGGCTCCCATAGGAGTCCGGATGAAGTTTACCTGCAGTCGAAGCCGGGGACGAAGTCCGGCTCTCGTAGGAGTCCGGATGGAGTCTTCCTGCTGTAGAAGCCGGGGACGAAGTCCGGCTCCCGTAGGAGTCCGGATGGAGTCTTCCTGCTGTAGAAGCCGGGGACGAAGTTTGGCTCCCGTAGGAGTCCGGATGAAGTCTAGAAGGTGGTCGATCATCGTGGAAGCTTGGGTGGAGTCCGTCCGTTGGCAAAACTTGGGAGTGTCGCGGAGGCTCGGCCGCCAGAGGGGTTCGGGGGGGATGTCGCTGAAGGCCGAAAGTCGGTAGAATTCCCGGAGGGCCACTCTCATCACGAACTTCGGCTGGGGGGTATTTTATACCCAACATAACCTATTATAATGAATCATAAATTACTTTAGATCTAATCTAAATATATTTATGATCAAAATAATATATAAAAGTCTATTCATTTTTTTCTTCCAAAACTGGATCACAACGACACCCTACACATCATAAGAGAACCATCGAATAGGCAAAAGAGAGATTAATCTCTTCATCTCTTATGACCGGATGGTCTGGTGATCTTATCAATTCGAATACTAGGCTACTAAGATCTGAAATCTAATTTATATATAATTACATTAACATGTAATTATCAATAAAATTATTTTATGTCATGAACATATCTTTGATCTCATCAATTATGTTCTTTATTTAATCCAATTAGATTTGATGTATCATATACATTATATCAAATCTAAAATTTATCTTATATTGATTATAAAATATAATTTTAGATTTAGTATCAAATAAAAAAATAATTAGATGCAAATATGAATGCATAAGAAATTAATTTTGATAAAATTTATTTTTGTGCAGTGCTGAATTATGATAGGATTCAGATCTAAATATCCATCAAAATGAATCCAATTTAAATCTAAAATAATCCTCACTTCATAAGAAAAATAATAAAATTAAAATTTTATTAAAATAGATTTAAAATAGATTTTCAATTCATATTATTTTCATCAAAAATTCAGCAATAGCAGAATTCTGCTATAATAGATTTATAACAACCTCAATCAACTATTGATTAGGCACCTCTAATCCAATCAAAATTAGATCAAAAATTTTATATAAATAATTTTAATAAAATTTAATATCATATAAAAAATTTTAATTATACTCATATAAATAATCATAAAAAATTTTATTTATATGTATTTATTTCAGGCATGCTCTAATACCAGTTGAAGGGAAAAAATAGTTTTCTTCCAGAATGCTCAGGTTGCATCTAAAAATTTTTTCTAATGTTCTACTTATTTATGGATTAATTTTTATCTGAATCATAGTGAAACTAGAGATCAAATCTCAAATTATCTGATATAAACCTTCGTGGAGCCTGATATGCAGACCCTCTACTTCGCATATACGTCAGATGCCGCAGAAAAGCAGGATGAACTCCAATCCAATTAGCTTCATAACTCAATTAATCAAGAGATGAGATATGATGATGTGACACCTCACACCAGTAGGTGGGATGCCCAAGAAAGATCCACACCAAGGAGAGGAGGCGGCAATAAAGGAGAGATGTAGAAGATGAAGGTCATCTCTCTTCACATGCCTGTCTCTCTCTCTTTTTCTCTTCTCTCAATTTGATTTATTTGCTATTCTATTCTCTTCTTTCATCCATCGGTAAGATATTCTCTATTTATAGATGATTCTCATGACCCAATGAGAGGAGAACTCTTTATTCAAATCTGATTTGAATTGATCCAATACTCATGAAAGAAGGACTCCAACATGAGATATAATTACCATCACTTATAAATCTACTTTGCACCCACTCCCACACCCACTTGGGATGCCTCAAATAAGCATCAAACTAATTTTTGATCATACTTCATGAGTAGATATTTTCAGTGCAAGTAGGAATACTTATATGTCATCCAAAACAGGTCCGACTCGAATCCGATTCGAAGCTGATTTGAAATAATTTTGAAAGACTGTCAATCCTAAACTCTTTAGAATTTTTGTACCAAATCTAACTTAAATTTTGAACCTATTTAAGTTTAATTAATTAGATATAATTTAAAATTAATTAGTACTTAAATCTAATCTTTCATATGTTTCATGGATCATAGATAGAAATTATTCATCCCGGGATTGAACCTGAACCTCATATATAGTACTAGCTAAACATAGTAACTCTTCAATCTCATTTGACCATAACTTAATTTTCAATCAAGTTAGCTTATATATTCAATCAAGTCAAGTACTTTCAGATTGGACATATAAACATAGGTCAATTCCTTCCTACTTTGTCTGACTTATGTGCGTGACTCCATAGATTCAAACACTAAGTCAGTAGCAAGAAATAATTTCTGTACTAATCGAAATACCATCTAGCAATGGTTTCTGATGTCCAGATAGGTCGAATTATTGTAAAAAAATATTCTAGAATCCATATCATATCTTTCACGAGCAGCTCTTGATAGCAGAATATTGAGCAGATGAGTCACTTGTTCAGTGATGATGTACCCTTACATCTCATCTGTATGCCATACCAATGTCACCATACTTCTTGGTTAAGAGGACAACTAATCCATATGGCAACAACGACCTTCACTCGATAAACATCATCATCCCGTAATGACGTATCATTTGATCACAAACTTATTTAAGAACTATACAATAAATCCTTCTTTATCATATACTAGCATAATTCTAGGGACTTCATCACAATACAAGAGTTCAAGAAAGATGTCACTTTATGATGAAAAATATCAGAATAACTATTATTCAATAATCAATAATTCATAATAAGGATGAACTCAATCGTCATATGATTGATTTTAGGATACAATTTCCAGCATCAAAGATTCATGAAGACATCCACGATCATCATATTGCAGTAAAGAACTACCCGTGCAAAGGTGAAGATATGATCTTCCTTTCTTTTAATCTTGACCTTAATAACTATGAGGGATTCAGGGTTGATATAAGATGAGATCTCACATCATAATTAATCTAAAATTAATTTTTAATTTTGTTGTACATCAATCAAAAAATTTTATTTTATCCTTTCACTGTGCAAATCAACCCCAAGTTTCTAACACTCGAAACTCCCTATAGCCATTAACATGGTAGACAAAGGTGACAAGGGCCCTTCCCCAATGAGAGAGCCACTTTGAAGCCTGTGACCAATTGTAGATCCATTGTGTTATGCCAATTTTGATTTGTAGTTCAGTGTAACCTTCTAATTATTGCGATTGGCTGCTCTGACTTCTAGAATCGATGAAATGCTATTTCTGACTTATGCTATCCTTGCCTCTCATTTTCGTGGCTGATTTTCACATTATCTTTTTGCATTCATTGGTCATCTTGTTGTTCCGCATTGTTTGGGGTAGTTGTGTATATGCTTTAGCATAAACTTTCTATGAATGGCTGGATTCCTAGATTGGGTGTAGTCATGAGACCCAAGGGCAACCTATTATGTTTCGGATCTTTGAGGCTTGGCCGACCTCTTAGTTGTCGTGTTCGAAGCAGATCCCCATGGCCATCTAGAGATGAAGTGGTTTGGGGAAGGCCTTGTGATCGTGCTTGCCTTGGCGACGGAGTGCTAAAGAGTCATCATGGCTACACCCGTTGGGGTGATGAAGTGCCCAACGGCCATCGTGATGCACCCAGAAAACCTAATGATGTGCCTGAAAATCATCATGATGCACCCAAAACTCATCATGATGCAACCAAAAATCCTCATGATGCACCCAAATCATCGTGATGCTCCCAAAACTCATCATGATGCACTTGAAAATCATCGTGATGCCCCTAGAAATCATATTAAGAGGTCTTGTTTGTCTGCAAAAGTCATAAAGAAAGGAGACTTTTATTAACGATATTTATTGATAGTACATTCATAGATTGACTGAGTTTCAGGATTGTTGTACTAAAGTTCTGTCTAAGTACTTCAGGTGATAGGTTTCGGATCTGATGACCTCGTCCATCCGAGAGGGACCTTCCCAGTTCAAAAATAGTTTTTCTTATTCATCTGGTTTGGAAACTTTGGCATGGTATAGCATCAGGTCTTCGACTTTAAATTTTTTGCTTCGGATGAGGGAGTTGTAGTACCACACCACTCTGATAGGCTGCCATTCTTACTCGAACCTTCTCTTAGATCTCCTCCAGTGGATCCAGATTTGCTCGAAGTGATTCTGCATTATCTTGATCATTGTAGTTTTCAACCCATGAGGAGGGGAGTCCGATCTTTATAGGGATGATTGATTATGTTCCAAAAGAGAGGTTGAAAAGAGTCTCTCCACTGAGTATTCTTTGAGTGGTCCTATAGGCTCAAAGTACATGATGCAACTCATCTGTCCATGACCCGTTGGCTCAATCCCATCTAGCTTTCAAATACTACAGAAGAGTTTGATTTGTTACGTCAGCCTCTCCATTGGCTTGGGGATGTCCCACCAATGTGAAATAATGCAAAATGCCTAGGTCATGATAGAATTTGACAAATCGAATGCCACTGAACTGGCGATCATTATCGATGATCGATCAAGGCTCACGGAAGGTTGAAGTGGCATATAATAAATTTTCACATGAAGTCTTTTGCCTTGGCTTCAGTGATGCAGGTCAAAGGCTCGACTTCCATCTATTTAGTAAAGTAGTCAATGGTGATGAGCAAAAACTTTCACTGGCCTGAAGCCTAGGAGAATGGGCCAAGAATGTCTATTTCTCATTGTGCAAAGGATCAAGGAATGCTGATCAGAGTCAGCAGCACAGCTGGTTGGCATTGGATGTTGGCATTTCACTAGCATCGATCGCATCATTTTGTCAGGTTGACCTCATCCTACTATATAGAGGGCCAATAGTATCCCTACCAAAGTACTTTGTAAGCCAGCAACTTGTCCCCTAAATGGTTCCCACATATTCCCTTATGTACTTCTCGTAAGGTGTAATCAGCTTCGGAAGGGTGTAAACATCTAAGAAGTGGCAAAGAAAAGGACCTCTTATATAGTTTGCCTTCATAAAGGACATAATGGGGTGCTTGATGTCTAATTTTTCGAGCCTTCTTTAGATCCGACGGCAACATCTCATCACATAGAAAGTGAACGAAGCAGTTTATCTAGCTTGACTTACTGTCAATTTGCAAGATTGGAGAGCGCTCTTCAATGCTGGGTTCTTTCATAACTTCGAAGAAAGATTTTTGGGGTAGGTCCTCTAGTGTTGAAGTCACCAACTTGGATAACAGATCGGCCCTTAAGTTCTCCAACCTAGGTACCTATCGAATGTCAAAGCTGACAAATGCTGAGGTTAGCTTTTTTACTTCTATAGATATCTCTTCATATTTTTTTCCCAAGCTTCATAGTCCCCTCTCACTTGTCCAACCACTAGTTAAGAATCGCTGTAAATTTTCAGTTCTTATATTCTGAGTTCCTTGGCAATCTTCAATCCGATGATGAGAGCTCCATACTCAGCTTTGTTGTTGGGGGTTGGAAATTTGAAATGTAATGTATACTCTGTGATACTTCCCTTTAGTCCAGTGAGTATTAAGCCCACTTTTGATGCGATAGAATTTGATGACCCATCTACATACTTGACCCAAAACTCTTTGGGTTCGTCTTCTAGTGGGTTCCCTTTTTCTGGTTCGGCCTCCTCATTGCTATCCTCCAGAATCGTGCACCCTAAGACAAAATTGGCTAAGACCTGCACCTTGATAGAGGGATAGAGATGGAACTTCACATCAAACTTGCTGAACTCGATCGCTCATTTTGCCAGCTAACTAGTCATGTCTGATCAATGCAGGATCAATTTAAGATGTTGATCGATCAAGATCACTATAGTGGAGCTTGAAAATAGGAACGAAGCTTTCAGACTAAAATAATAAGGGCATAGATCAATTTCTTGAACCTTGTATACCTTGTTTCAGCATCGTGAAGGATTTTGCTGATGTAGTAGATCGATCTTTGAGTTTTTCTTCTTCTCATACGAGCACCAAACTAATTGTCATTGGAGAGTGTTAGATGTGTGTCCTAAAAGCCAATCTTGGCTAACACATACCTTTCTCTAGGGCATATTTTGTACTTGATGAGCAGTCTTTATAACCAATCATATTTTATGTGTCTATGATTTATCCTAGAAATTAACAAAGATAATTTTGTATATTCTCAAGTGGTGAGAATTTGAGACATGCATCATTAGTAGTTAATTTCTAAATGCTCCCGATCGAAGGATCATCATGGAGGACAGTGATCAATCCATTCAAGATCGGTGCATAGATCACCTCCCTTTAAGATAGATGAGTCTTGAGTCTGCAATGTAGAGACACTGGGGTGAGAGTGCAAGTGATTGTTAGAGAATAACTTATACTGAGTGTGACCAATATGAAAAACTACTTGAATGTCTACTCACTCGTCAGCGGTCTTTCTCGATGCTGCAGTAGTGTGACTGGTTCTTTGACCTGTGGTGTGTTGGCAATTTACAGTGAGGCTATATAGTTTGACTGTATGTTCCTTTGGTCTCTAACCATTTGATCTTTGCTGTGTATGTTAACTATTATAAGTTCAGATTTGCTGTTTGGAGTAGGATGCACCTAGATGGAATCTATCGATCTTGATAGAAAAGGAGAAATCCTATACGATTCGTAAGACTGAGTTTAGAAAATCTCTGACTATAATAAGTATGAATACTAAAAATGAGTTTCTACAGAATTTATAAATAAACTAGAGTCGAGCCAATATAGCATATGACTGATGATGGAGTTTGACGAATTCTCTATGACCTCCGTCAAGTCGGAACTCACGATAGAGAGATTGTGTCACACGATAACTGCACCTAAGAGTTCATATTTTCTATTCTGCTAGGTTGCCACTACATGTTGCTTGATGTCACTGGTGGATCATGAGAACTCACAAAGATCATTTTCAGATCAACGATTTTGTTAAGGTGAGTTGGAATCGTTTCAGCCCATCAAAAAATATTTCGATGATACTGTGATGGAGATCATAGGTATGTCTCACTACCAAATAGAATAGAATCTGAATAGTCACACACAAAAGGAGCATGACCTAATCAATAACTTAGATCATATTCAAATTATCAATCAAATTGAAAGTTTGAATTTTAGAAACTACTAAATTGTAAGCGTTACAGTTTTGGCAACTGCTAATTGTTAGCGCAGGAACTTAATTACAAATGCTATAATTTTATTGAGATAGATTAAATTATAAATTAAGTTTTAATTAATTTAAATCAAATTTAATTTAATTAGATTTAATTTAATTTAATACTAATTCAGTTCAATTATCCAAATCAGATTTGGATTAGAAGCTTGATTGGATCAGACTTGACAGCCTTTTCAAATTTGGCTCGTTTCGAACTTAATTTGAATCCGATTGAGGCCCTATTTGAACCAAAAGAACCATGACTCAGAGAACCCAAGTTCTTTAAAATTTTGTCTCTATAAATCATGCCAAAAAGAAGTGGAGCATTATTTTTCTCGAGCTCCTTTCTTCTTGCGCACGTGAAGGAGAGGGGGCACCAATAGTTGGCGCCCCACCTTATTTGGAACTCTTTTTCATTTAAATTTTTTTTATTTGAATTTAATTCAAAATAGAATAGAAATTCATTTGTTTGAGGTATGGAAAAATTTTTTATGTGATAAAAAAATTAGAGAAAGAAGGGCATGCACTAAAGAATTGGCGTGAGAAGATTTCACATGTTTTTCTTCTTGGTGAAAATTTTTTCTTTCCTCTTTTCCATGCCATTCTTACCTATTTAGATAAGATTTGATCTTATCTCTTAATGGGGCATGAGAATTTCTTTTGTTGTGACAAAAATTTAAGAAAAAAGGGGTGGCGTGCGTGATGTGCGAGTAGGCTTCTTTCTTACATCTTTCTCTCCTCCCCAACACCTCCCTTCATTCTCCCCTTCATATCTCCATGCCAAGATCTGATAGAGGTCAGATCTAAGAAGAGAAAAGAGAGAGAAGAAGAGAAGAAGGATTTTTCTTCTCTTCATGGTGATCTGATTCAGATTCTATCGGATCTGCGCGAAAGAGTTCACACAGCGATCTTCTTTTTCAAGATCTAGAAGAAAAGATCTAGATCTGAGGCTGAAAAGCGAGATCTGCAAGGTGCTAGCACATCGATGATCTCAATGCTCCGATCAGGCATCTCTGTGTAGATACCAGCAGAGGCTGAGCGCATACACAGCTATGATCAGAACCCAAGACATCTGCAAGATCCGAGGTATGAAGATCTGATCTCCATTTAATTTTTTTTAATAATTTATTTTTTTGATTTCAGATTTCAGATCATGGTTACATATTCATATCAAGATTCTAACTATAATTTTTAATCAGATCTGGTACATGTATGAATTAAAATTATTTTAATTTATTTATTTTTATTACTTTATGTTTAAAAAAAAATTAAACTATACGTACGAAATCATAGTAATTTTCCAACAGTGGTATCAGAGCATAGGTTCTGATACGAATATAAAAACCTCTCAGATCTGAAATTTGATGTGTAGAAATCAGATCTGAAGATTAGTAAGATGATCATATCATTCTAAAATAAGGTTATCCTGGTATAATCCTATTATACTGAACGGTTGTTCTAGAATGATATAGAAATCATTTAAAATTAGATCTGATTTGTACTTACTGTAATATGATTATAGGTTTATTTTAGATCTGAAATCATTTTAGATCTGAAATAAATCATGAATTATTCAGATCTAAAATTAATTTTAGATCTGAAAATATTAATTAGAGTTTAATTTGGATCTAGTATGATTGCTGAAATTTTTTTACATGCATAGATTCATAGTTATTGTTCATATGTTTGATATGTAAAAGATAATTAGATCTGATTTTTAATTGATTACATATATGATATGTTAGATTAAATTCTTAGTAGCATAGTAATTGAATTGGGATAGTCACCTGACCATCCAGTCATAAGATGAAGAAAGGATTAAAGTCTCTCTCTTGTCCATTCGATGGGTTCTCTCTTATAACGTGTAGGGGTGCCGATTATGATGTTTCCTATGAATATGAATAGCGAACAAAAATTATTATATATTTTAGATTTAATCAGATTATGCATGTATTTTATGTAATTTAGATCAATAAATATTATATGTGATATATTGTTTTAACACACGATCTAAAACTAAATTTCTGTAAAATTCTAGATCCAAAACCTTAGGTTCTATTTGCATGAAACTATGACTAGTATGCCTGTAGAGTCGACTCGATTTTTAATTAGATTGACTCGAGTGCTTGGTGAGTTGACTCAATTTTGTTGGAGTCAACTCAAGATCCTGATAAGTCGGCTCATTACTGATGAACCGACTCAATTGTGCAGGTTAGGTCTATAGGTTTCTGTTTGTCTCAGTATTGTACTGACTCACTGTTACAAGTCGATGCATGTATCAGGATAAGTCGACACGATTCTGCAAACAGTGATATTATATGAGATAGAATAAATTGTTTAGATTAGAAATTATTTCGAGATCTAAACTTAAACCCATGTATATAATGTAATTAATTGAGAATTAAGATTTGAAATTATAAGATCTAAAATTATGAATTTAAGATCTAAATTTTAATGCATAAAACATGAGCTTCGGGTATGGGTTGAATAAATTAGGTTTAGAGACTAAACTACAACTAGGGTCATTGATTAGATTAGGTTAGAATCCTTTTCGATTTTGAGCAGTTGATCAAACCTAATCAAGAGTTGGTTGGGATTAGGTCAAAGAGGCTCAAAATTGAATTTAGTTTAGTTGGTCAAATTGATTTACATGTGATGTGAATTGATTAAGTCAAGATCAAATTTGGCTCAGCAATTCGAGTCCAGATCTATAGGTTAACTTAATTAATTCTAATCAACCAATTTAGTGTCTAAGGCAAGTATTAGATGGTGGTTATTTAATTGTTCCGTTGTCTGATCTGATCAATTCGTTGGTATCTAAGAAAAGCAATGGAGAGACCCCACTCATCTTCACTTACCTGGCCATCTTGGAGATTATGTTTTGTATTAGGTTACTTATTGACTTGAGTTCACCCATGCCGACTAGGTTGGTCAAACATGTAATGTGCTGACCTAAACTATATTAGTCATTACATTAGATGTATGTGACTAATTAGAAGAGATCTGAACCCAAATCTCCTCACTAAATATTAAGTCTACTGGTCTTCCATCGTTGTAGAGATGCGGATGTCTTTTCTGACATTGATCATTCTCGACTGGTTATAGTAATTCGTTGCATCGGAAAGGCATAACCACTCTATTGGCAATAGATGCCCCAAGGTAAAGATGGGGTTGGGCTCAATAACTGTTAGATGAGGATCCAATGATGGCTTTATACTTACTGGTGAATGGTGGATCGAACTTAACTAAGGAATGTGTCAATAACTCTTAGGTGAGGCTATAGGATTTAGAGACCAAGTCACTGTAATATGCTTGGAGAAGTATCTGGACAAAGAGTTATCCATGCATTGATATACGTATCACCAATAACTGTTAGGTGAGGTACCATACATCGATGGGACCGTAACACCCACTAAAATTTTTATCACGTTAGGATTTTCGTTTCTCCACCAAGGAGTATAAGAGACTTGAAAAATTTGTGAGAGCCTTTGTTTGTTTTTAAAGTTTCTAAAACAAACTATTACAAGTATAATCATCTAATTAAATCTTTATTCTCTATGATCAATTTTTCAACTTTCAACCCTCTAGCTTGAATCCTAGATATCTACTACTTAATCAAAATCGACTACATATTCTTGCTCAAAAATCTAAGAATAGTTCTTAGCTTTTAAAAATTAAATCATGTTCTTGATCAGATTAACCCAATGTCATCAACTTGTTCAATTCATGGTTAATGAGCTATACTTGACAAATGATTGGACATTGATAATTAGGTGAAGTACTATAAATTGGACTTCATAGTTGATGAAATTTAATATATGCATAAGGATATGTAGATAGCCAATGACATGCTGATTCATCTGCAATAGTTATAAGATGATCAGAGTCTCACAGTGCATGGATGTGTGATGGACAGTTTGTCTATGATCGATGATCAAGGATATTAAAGAGCTTGAAAGGCTCGACATGATCGTGTATAAGAAATTGCTAATAAATTTGATCTTACAATTTTTGATTCATATGAATAGTTTGTGAAACTATTATATGAATAAATATTATAGCACCTTAACTGAATTGATCGATATGCTGGTAACTAAGGGATCTTGAAAAATTAGAGGTACATACCTGAGAATCTAAAGAACATTTACATGCCTTTGGAAGGTATGTCGAATTGCTCAAAATTGATCTTACAGTTTTTTCTTTTTCTTTAGACTCTAGTACATATTACGCACTTTAATATAAAGTCTAAGGAAGGAAGAGGACTGAGGAAGGTGAAGTGACTCTTTTGAGTCGATAATGGTGCAAAAGTTACACTAGGCCGTAGGCATCTAATCTAGTGATTATCGCTTAGATTTAATTTTTATCATTTGCATGGTGATGCATTTGTGAACTTATTTGAGCAAATAGTGAATGCTATTGGGTCTGAGAGATCTAGAACCAAATAATTTGAAGTATACAAATGGTTCTTTTGGCTAGATCATATATGAGAAGAAATGATCTATCGACTGGAGAAAATGGACCTTTGGGCTCATTGACTGTTAAGTCATATCTAGTCTGTAAATCATCTCTTTAAGAATTAATGACCAAGCTATCCTTTGTTGATCAAAGGGATAGGACCATCGAGATACTTAACCTAGTACCCATACGATGTGCATGGCCCATTTGATGAGCCAAACTAAGAGGTTATCACTACTTCATTACTTTATTGATGAGCAGTCATGGTATAGGTATATGTATGTGAGATACAAATCTGAAAGACTTTGAAAGGTTCAAAGAATTCAGATATAAAGTAGAAAAGATAAATGAAAAAATTCTAAAGATCCTTCGATCGGATCGAGGATGCAATATCAAATTAGAAAATTTATCGATTATCTAAAGAGAATGGCATAGTTTTATGATAGAATTCTTCTTGTACATCTCAACTCAATGGTATCTCTGTGAGGAGCAATAGTGCTATATGAGATATGATCCGGTCCATCATGAATATCACTAGTTCAACTATTATTTCTTCAGGAACAAGATTTAATTTTTGAAATTTAAATTAGGTTTCCTCTAAAGTTGGTTTCACCACACCATATGAGATATGAAATGGTGGACAAGTTAGAGGAAAGGTCTGTGAGAGCTCGTTTATAAGGTATCCCAAAAGATGTTTGAGATATCACTTTCTTTTTCCTGTTGTTCACAATGTGATTGTGAGCAATCATACTATTTTCTTAGAAATAATGGAAGATGAACTCAAAGAGAAATCTCTAAAGAACAATGAGTCATAGGATCTGTACAACTTATTTAAGATAAGCTAGTATATGTATGACTTCCTCCACCTCATAGATCAAGTAGGATCTTCTATCCTTTAGAAAGATACTTAGTATTCTTATAAAAGATTCAGAGAAAATATTTCTCGAGGGAGATTGGGAATATAGGGATGATCCCAAAACCTACAACGATGTGATATGAGGAATCATGTAATTACATAAAGGTCAATGGGAGGGTCCCATGCTGACATCGGTTATGATGTGGTTACATATAGAATTAAAAAGGTCAAACATTCTAAAAATAAAAGGTCTATAGAGATAAATTCTAAAAAGATTTTTGTTTTCACAGATAAGTACATAGAAGAGGTGCTGAAAGGGTTCGACATTGAAACCTTCAAGAAGGATCTGTTATCCTCTTAGGCATAGGTGTATGCCATACTATATACTTGACTTGGTATATCTTGCTGTGAAAGTCACGAGCAATATTAGTTGAATCCAGGCTGGGAGCATTGGATTGCTATGAAAATATCTCCAAGTACTTAAGAAGTACTAAAATTCTTCATCTTTGAAAAGGATTAAAGCTAAGAGTGGGAGGATACATTGATGCTGATGGTGGAATGTCTACATCAGCATATATACTTAAGTTATGTTGGTTCTATGTGATGAAAGGTTCCAGACAATCGATCAATGGAAGCTGAATATGCTGTAGATGTGCAGGATGTGTTCTGATTTTTATGATAGTTGCGAAAAATATGTCATACCATTGGATGCTTTGATATTGTACGGTAAAGATAATGGTCCATTGTCCTCGCTAAGGAGCCAAGGTCTTACCAGAAGTCTATGCATATTAAACAGATATATGCGATTACCTCAAGCAAAAATACATAAAGGTATAGAGAATAGACTCCACATGATAGTGGTAGGCCCAATCACTTAGCCAGCTAAACACCAAAGCCTGTCTTCAAAGATAGGATTCAGGTATATGGCAGATTGACTTTAGTGCAACTGAGAGTTTGTTAGATATGTACCTAGAAGCCAATCTTGACTGACACATACCTTTCTCTAGGGCATATTTTATACTTGATGGGCAGTCTTTATAACCAATCATATTTTATGTATCCATGATTTATCCTAAAAGTTAATAAAGATGATTTTGTATATTCTCAAGGTATTGAAATTTAAGATATACATCATTAGTGATTAATTTCTAAATACTTTCGATCGAAGGATCGTCATGGAGGACAGTGATCAATCCATTCAAGATCGATGCATGGATCACCTCCTTTTAGGATAGATGAGTCTCGAGTCTACAGTGTAGAGACATTGGAGTGAAGTGCAGGTGGTTGTTAGAGAATAACTTGCACTGAGCGTGACCAACACAAAAAATCACTTGGATGTCTACTCACTCATCAGTGGTCTTTCTCGATGTTGCATTGGTGTGACTGTGGGGAAATTCAGTGTAGGGGTAAAATGGTAATTTTAAAATATTTTCAAAATCATAATTTTACAGTAAAAAATATTAATTAATCTAATTAATTAACATAAATTTACCATACATGAGAATCTAAATATGATATATAGCATGCATGCATTTAAATTTAAAATTCGAATTTGAACAATAAACACTTTATTGTAATGTGTTCAGAACACAATACTTTGTGCGGATAGTAGATCGTCGTAATCTGATCACCGTCGGAGAGTCTGATCATCGCGATGCAGCCACACAGTGTGTCTGCCTCTGTGGATCATCCACACAAGCTTTCGATCTGATCGACTCTCACGAGTGCTAGCTCGTTGTAGAGCTCTTTTGATGGTCGATGCTGATCGAACTCCTTCGATCGATATCTGTCGATTCTTCGGA
Source organism: Elaeis guineensis (assembly GCF_000442705.2). NCBI lineage: Eukaryota > Viridiplantae > Streptophyta > Magnoliopsida > Arecales > Arecaceae > Elaeis > Elaeis guineensis. The sequence continues at coordinate 31,105,778 of NC_026001.2, forward strand.
TGCTTTGAATCATCAACAGACGTGTTTGAGAGGATGTTGAAGATCTTCTTGAGATTTTTGGGCTTATGACACTCATAGCTCACTTTCTCACTTTCCGAACCCCAGGCTAAAACTCTAAGGAACTCTTGGAAATCTTGCACCCACTTTTTTTCTTTTCTTTCTTTTCTCTTGGAAGGATATGAACTTCTTCTCACGCACAAGACTTCTCATGCCTCAAAATTTTTTCCAAAAATCTTCTTTTGCATCCCCACTCTTCTCCTCTTTTATAACAACGTCAAAATCTTATCCAAAAGAAAGGATAAAGATGAGTAATTGCACATTTGAATTCAAATCAAATTTTGAATTCAAATGGACACCAACTCATCCCTTATCCACTAAAGGCGTGAGGCATGGTTAAATTATGCATGGAGTGATTTCATGAGAAATCTTTTCTCATGTAATAAATGGGTATAAAAAAAGGGATAAGGTGCAAAGATTGATTGCCCATTCAAATTCAAACTTTATTTTGAATTTGAATGGCCAACCAATCATCCTTATCCATTCAAATGGCACATTAAAGTGGGGCATGGAGAGGGCTTGGCGTGAAAAAAAAATCATGAGAATTCCTTCTCATGAATTCAAATGGGTGTAATGGAAGTGAGTGGCGCATGGAGATTGGGTCAAGTGGTTTAATTATTTAAACCAACCTAATTGAACCAAATAAGTTAGGTCCAATTAGACTAATTTAAACCCAACTTAATTAGACTTAATTAGCTCAATAAAATCTTAATCAAATCAAAATTGACTAAGCCCAACCTCTGATCAAATCAGGGACCAAACCATCTTGACGATTAGGTCAACTCTTAACCTAATCGGGTCAAACCCAACTGAATCTAATTCAATTGGACTTGATCCAAAAATAATTACTCAATCAAATTGAGTTAATTAGTGATCAAATTACTAATTAAACCTCTCATAAATATGAGTCCAAATCCGATGGGCAATCGGGCATCAGAATTATCGATATGTAACCCTGATCGAAAAGTCCCAACCAGTGGAATCTTGACCCCGGTATCCATAATGTGTGGAACTCATGATCAGAGAATCCTGATTCTCGATCACTGAGTCTCAAACATGTAGAATTCTACATCAGCCATCAGATCAAATAGGAACCTCTAATGTGTGTGACCCGCAGGTTCGAACCTAAGCCGGTAGCACAGGAACCAATTCCTGTACTAATCGAAGTGACCATCTAGCAATGATACCCGATGTCTGGATAGGTCGAAGAGTCGCAATCTCATCACTCAGAACTACATGAATATGGTTACTGTATAATTTATTTTTTTACTCCTGTGTTTAGGATGACTCAGGGTTAAACTGTCAACCCTGATCAGATCATCCGAATCGTGCTCAACTCAAACAGTCCTGTGACTCCTCACAAGGACTACCCTGGCCAAGGTTTTGCTAAATTGAAACATGACTGTACACAGCTCCTAAACTGGAGTGGTCAATCCATCTTGACACACGCACCGATAAGTCAAGTACTTGACTACACCCAGCAGCCTTCCGTCATTGAATTAAAAATTCAGGTAGTCCAGTGCCTAAGTGCAGTGAATTACTTGCAAGTCACCGTGGTAGTCTCAGGTCGGAGGGACATTTATACCCATATTCCATCGGAGCAAATCTTGATAGCAGAAATAGCTCCAGAATCAGTCACATTCAGTACAGATGTACCCTTACATCTCACCTGTATGCATACCAGTGTCTCCACACTCATTGGTTAAGAGGACAACCAACCTATATGGCACACAACGATTATACTTGATAAACATTATCATCCTTGGTAACAACGTATCATTTGGTCGCGAACAGATTTGAGGACTAAACGACAAATCCTCCTTTGTCGAGTCTAAATAGTCCTAAGGACTTCACCACAACATAGGAGTTCATTAGAAGTGAAATATTTTGTGATGAAAAATACCAAAATAATTTTTATTAATTCATAATTCATGTACAAATACAAAAAATGAGCACAACCATCAACAGGCTGACGATTGGCTTTAGGATACTATTCCCAACAATCTCTCACTTGGCGTAAAGCCAATCGGTGCAGTATCTAATACCCATCTTCAACTTGTAGTTATCGAACTCCTTCATCGCAATGGCTTTAGTGAATGGGTCGGCAAGGTTCTCCTTCCCGTCGATCTTCTGAAGCTCGACGATAGTCAAATCTTTATTCCCTGTAATGCAGGGACATCATTCTCGATTAAGAGAATGTCATCCACATACAATACAAGAAATACTACTACTGGATCATTAGCCCACTTATAAATGCAGGGCTCTTCTCCGTTCTTAACGAAGCCATACATCTTGATCGTCTTATCAAAACGTATGTTCCAACTCTGGGATGCCTGCTTAAATCCATAAATGGACCTCTGTAGTCTGCACACCTTAGACTCATCAGTGGATGTAAATCCTTCAGGTTGTATCATATACACTCTTCATCTAGCTCTCCATTTAGGAAAGCTGTCTTCCATCCATCTGCCAGATTTATAGTCCAGATGGCAGCTATCGCAAGCATAATCCGAATGGATTTGAGCATTGCCACAGAGAAAATATCTCGTCATAGTCTAAACCATAACGTTGATGATATCCCTTGCAACCAGACGGCTTTATAGGTTTCCACCTTTCTGTCTGTGCCTCTTTCCTCTTGAAGACCCACTTACACCCTATGATTTTACTCCTTCGGGTGGGTCAACCAATGTCCACACATCGTTGACCTTCATGGACTCCATTTGGATTTCATGGCTTCTAGCCATTTCTCAGAGTCGGATCTCTGCATTGCATCCATGTAGGTGATCGGATCCTCATCATTTTCATCAAGTTCGATAGGATCGTCGTCCCGGACCAAAAACCATAGTATCTGTCCGATTGACGTGGTACTCTACCAGATCGCCTTAAGGGTGCTTGAACAATGGGCTCCGGATCTGATCTAACCAAATCCATTCAGGTTCAGCAACTTGTGTTGTTTTTCCACCTGCAAACTTCGTCAAGTTCGACCTTAGAGCAACAGTCCCTTACCAAGGAACTCTTTTTCCAAAAAGATTGCTTAAGGCTGACAAACACTTTTTGCTCATCAGCTAGGTAGAAGTAATACCCTTTGGTCTCTTTTGGGTACCCTATAAAATTACACTTGTCAGACCTAGGTCCAAGCTTATCCGTAATTAAATGTTTAACATAAGCGGACACCCCAAACCCTAAGGTGCGAGAGTACTGGCTTACGTCCTATCCATATCTCATATGGCTTTTGGTTACAGACTTACTCAAAACTCATTTAGAAGGTAACAACCGATTCGAGTGCATATCCCCAGAGAAGATCGGCAGACCAGCAAACCCCATCATGGATCGAACCATATCCAACAAGGTCCGATTCTCCTTTCAGATACACCATTATGTTGTGGTGTTCCAGAGGAGTCCACTGAGAGAGAATCCATTCTCCCCAAGATATGTCAGAAAATCATTGGAAAGGTATTCACCTCCTCGATCAGATCGAAAAATTTTAATACACTTTTCAATTTGTTTTTCTACCTCATTTAAAATAGTTTGAACATTTCAAACGACTCGACTTATGCTTCATTAAATAGATATACCATACCTCGATAGGTCATCTGTGAAGGTTAAGAAGTAGAAATATCCACTTCTTGAACTTGAGCTCAGGGTCCACATACATCAGAATGTACCAGAGCCAAGAGTTCACTGGCTCGCTCACCTTTTTCCAGTAAAAGGTGACTTGGTCATTTTACCAAGAAGACAGGACTCACAGGTTGGAAGTGATTCACAATCACTACTTCAAGAATTCCTTCTTGAGCTAACTATTTATCCTGTTCTTATTGATATGACCTAGCCTACAGTGCCAAAGGTAGACTTCTGACACATTATCTATTCTAGGTATTTACCGAGGTTTGAACCACATTAATAGGTTGTGATAGAAAGTAAATTCATTATTAAGTTGTCCAACAAACATTGTAACACCATTCAAAATGATATTGCAAATTTTTTTTTATTAAAAATTGATAACCGTTCATGGCCAAAAGGCCTACAGAAATAATATTTAATAAAAAGCTTGGACAATAGTGACATTCACTCAGAATTATATTTCATGAATTGATTACAAGGTTCATGATTCCTAATGCTAGAACTGAACTTTGCTTCCATCTCCAACGTTCAGGAATCTCTCATCTTCATCAAATCTCCTACTGACCTGCAGACCCTGCATCGAATTGCAAATATGATAAGGGCTTCCGGTATCCAATACCCAGGTAGTAGTATCACAAATGAAAAGTTGCAAGGTGTTATCATATAAGTACCTTGCTTCTTCTTCGCCTGTTCGGGTCCAGGGAGGCAATGTATAGAGGAAGTTTCTTTCCAGTGCCCCTGCTTCTTGCAAAAGAAGCACTCCGCTGGCTTGGTCGGCTTGCGCTTCTTGGTCTGACCCTGTGCAGACGTCCAGCATGTAGCTGCACCTTCTTATTCTTCTTCTTCTTGTTCTTCTTCTTCCCTTTCTTAAAGGTCGACGACCAGAAGAAGACCCTCCCACAACATTCACCGACTCCTTATGGAGCTGGTGATCCTTCTCAAAGTTCTGCAGCAACCCCAACATGCCGTGGTAGTTCACTGCAGGCTTTGTCATCCGAAAATGAGTAAGGAAGGGAGGAAGGACTTGGGCAATGAATTAAGGATCGCATCCTTACCGAGCTGCTCGTGCAAGGAAAGCCCAGTTTACTTAGGCGCTCAATCATTTCGATCATGTACAGTATATGATCAGTGACTGAGGCTCCATCCCTCATCCGAGCATTGAAAATGGCACAACTAATTTTGTGCCTTTCAACATTGTCAGGCGTGCCAAAGGAGTCGTTCAACATTTGAAGCATCTCCTGTGGCTGGACATTCTCGAACCTGCGGTTGAACTCATCATTCATTGCCACCAGCATAATGCACCGAACAATGGTGCGGTCGTTGAGCCACTTTTGATAAGTTCTCAACCGTCCCTCTAACGTTCGGGGCTGGCTCCTCAGGTGCGGATCCGTTACTACATAAAGGATCCGCTCATGCTCAAGGATGATTTTTAATTTTCGATACCAGCTATCAAATTAGGTCCATGAGCTTATCATTATTAGGGGTAGTGGCCATAGCTGCATAAAGAAAATCAACCTCTATTAGTACATAAATTATAAATACTAAAGACTTGGACTTTAGTCTAAAGTTTCTCCCAGTATTTTTACGAACTAATACCTCAACCTCCAATTCGAGAATTACTTTAATTCTTTAGTGGGTACTAGAATCCACATAGACTACACACGAGCCCAACTTTGGTTGGTCAACCCATGTGCATCTATGGTAGGTTCATAACCAGTTGTTTCTCTAAACAACTTCTAGTAATTGATTTTGCCCCAGAACCTAATCATAGGCTTTGGCATCCACTGAAAAGATCTGGTTAGGTCCAACCATTAACATGATTTGATTTGGTGAATCAGACCAATAAATGATCAGGCCGACTTTGGCGGCCAATCTGACCACCATCAGAAAGACTTAAACCAAATTATCATATTATGAATGATAATTCTATTAGTCAATAAGCACCAGGCCTTTGGCCTCCAATGATTATTAAACTAATGGACTCATTATCACTCACTTAATGGGAGGCTATGACTTAGTTATCAATATAACTTAATCATTTTTAGGGACCTAATAATTTTTAGAATTTTATTAAAGGATAGATGAGAAGAAAAAATATCCAGCCAATTTCAATCCTCCCACTGACTTCACCAAGTCAGATTAAAAAAAAGATTTAATTAAAGCTGGCATTAGGAGCACCTAAATCAGTCAAACTGATTTACCTAATGACATGGGTGAGCCCTAATCATCAAGTGATCTAATCAAAATCTAATTACCAGGTTGGCCAGATAAGTGAGATCAGTGGTGGGATAAGCCATTAACTCGTCAGAGATCGAATCACTGCGAGTAGCTCCCGCTTAAAAATCACTGGTCAAACTGCCAAACTTATCTTAGACACTAACCGGTTCATTAGTTTTAATTTGATCAACTTAGTAAATAGGGTTCCACCGCGTAGCCATGAATTAAGTCCATCTTGGTCTAGTTAAAGACATGGACCCATTCAACTACAACTATTGAAGTTGAGTCTAGAGTATCATTGACCTAATCTAATTCAACTTTTGATTAGATTTGATCAATTACTCTAATTTAGTCTATTTCTTTAAGCTAACTTAGGTCTAACCTAATTATGGACCTAATCCATCTAACCCATTGACCCACAAGTTTATGCAATTGTCTTAGATCTTAATTCACAATTCTAGACCTACTTGACAACACTTAATTTTTTTAATTAGTATTTGGGCTGATGGGTCAAGATTTGGCATTTCGAAAATAATTTTTAAATTTGAAAGATTTTATTTTTTGTTCACCAAATATGTTGACTTATTTCACAAATAGATCAGCATATTTTATAAATAGCAATCCTATTGCTAATTACATAACAGAAAATAACTCAATCAAAATAAATCATGAATATTCCTTTAGATCTAATCTAACACATTCATGATAAATTTCACAATTAAACCTTTACAATTAATTTCTTTCGCTACTTCATCTGTATGGGATATAATTGCAGTGGCACCCCTACCGCCATAGGAGACCCCATCGAATGGGAGGAGAGGGCATTTAAACCCTATTTTCTCTTATGATCGGACGGCCATGGCAACCAACCTAATTCGATTACTTGCTACTTGGATCAGGTATATCTAAATATACCAATTTTAAAATTTAAATTTCAAATTTTAAATTTTAAATTTCAAATTTCAAACAAATTTCAAATTTCAAATTTTTGAATTTCAAATTTTGAATTTCAAATTTTGAATTTTAAATTTTAAATTTTAAATTTGAAATTTCAACCAAATTTCAAATTTCAAATTTCAAATTTTGAATTTCAAATTTTTAAATTTTGAATTTCGAATTTCAAATTTCAAATTTTGAATTTCAAATTTTTGAATTTTGAATTTCGAACAACTTTCAAAATTCAAATTTCAAATTTTTGAATTTTAAATTTTAAATTTAAACTTTTAGATTACAACTTAATCTATGAATGCAAATATATATATCATATCTAAGAACCCGCTCTGATACCATTATGTTGGGAGGAGATTCAGTGTAGGGGTAAAATGGTAATTTTAAAACTTTTTCAAAATCATTATTTTATAGTGAAAAAATATTAATTAATTAATTAATTAATATAAATTTATCCTATAGTAGGATCTAAATATGATATATAGCATGCATGTATTTAAATTTGAAATTCGAATTTGAACAATAAACACTTTATTGTAATATGTTCAGAACACAATACCTTTGTGCGGGTAGTAGATCGTCGTAATCTGATACCATCGGGAGAGTCTGATCATTGTGACGTAGCACACAGTATATCTGGCCTCTGTGGATCATCCACACGAAGCTTCCGGTCTGATCGACTCCTCACGAGTGCTAGCTCGTTGTAGAGTCCTTTTGACGGTGATGCTGATCGAACTCCTTCGATCGATGTCTGTCGATTCTTCGGATGCTCTGAATCATCAACAGATGTGCTTGAGAGGATGTTGAAGATCTTCCTGAGATTTTGTGGGCTCACGACACTCATAGCTCACTTTCTCACTTCCCGAACCCCAAGCTAAAACTCTAGGGAACTCACTGGAAACCTTGCACCCACTTTTCTTTCTTTTCTTTCTTTTTCTCTTGGAAGGATATGGACTTCCTTTTCACGCACAAGACTTCTCACACCCCAGAATTTTTCTCCAAAAATCTTCTTCTTGCACGCCCCACTCTTCTCCTCCTTTTATAACAATGTCAAACATCTTATCCAAAAGAAAGGATAAAGATGAGTAATTGCACATTTGAATTCAAATCAAATTTTGAATTCAAATGGACACCAACTCATCTCTTATCCACTAAAGGCGTGAGGCGTGGCTTAAATTGTGTATGGAGTGATTTCATGAGAAACTTTTCTCATGTAATAAATGGGGCGTAAAAAAAGGGATAAGGTGCAAAGATTGATTGCCCATTCAAATTCAAACTTTATTTTGAATTTGAATGGCCAACCAATCATCCTTATCCATTCAAATGGCACATTAAAGTGGGGCATGGAGAGGGCTTGGCATGAGAAAAAAATTTATGAGAAGTTCTTTCTCATGAATTCAAATGGGTGCAATGGAAGTGAGGTGGCGCATGGAGATTGGGTCAAGGTGGTTTAATTATTTAAACCAACCTAATTGAACCAAATAAGTTAGGTCTAATTAGACTAATTTAAATCCAACTTAATTAGACTTAATTAGGCTCAATAAAATCTTAATCAAATCAGAATTGACTAAGCCCAACTCCTGTTCAAATCAGGGATCAAACCATCTTGATGATTAGGTCAACTCTTAACCTAATCGGGTCAAACCTAACTGAATCCAATTCAATTGGACTTGATCCAAAAATAATTACTCAATCAAATTGAGTTAATTAGTGATCAAATTACTAATTAAACCTCTCATAAATACTGAGTCAAATTCAATGGGCAATCGGGCATCAGAATTCATCGATATATAACCCTGATCGAAAAGTCCCAACCAGTGGGACTCTTGACCCCAGTACCCATAATGTGTAGAACTCATGATCAGAGAATCCTGATTCTTGATCACTGAGTCTCAAACATGTAGGATTCTACATCAGCCATCAGATCAGATAGGAACTCTAATATGTGTGACCCCGCAGGTTCGAACCTAAGTCGGTAGCACAGGAACCAATTTCTGTACTAATCAAAGTGACCATCTAGCAATGGTACCCGACGTTCGGATAGGTCGAAGAGTCGCAATCTCAACACTCAGAACCTACATGAATATGGTTACTGTATAATTCATCCTTTTGACCCCTGTGTTTAGGACGACTCAGGGTTAAACTGTCAACCCTGATCAGATCATCCGAATCGTGCTTAACTCCAACAGTCCTATGACTCATAAGGACTATCCTGATCAAGATTTTGCTAAATTAAAACACGACTGTACACAGCTCCTAAACTAGAGTGGTCAATCTCATCTTGACACACGCACCGACAAGTCAAGTACTTGACTACACCCAGCAGCCTTCCGTCATTGAATTAAAAATTTAAGTAGTCCAGTGCCTAAGTACAGTGAGTTGCTTGCAAGTCACCGTGATGGTCTCAGGTCGGAGAGATATTTATACCCATATTCCATCGGAGCAAATCTTGACAGCAGAAATAGCTCCGGAGTCGGTCACGTTCAGTGCAGATGTACCCTTACATCTCACCTGTATGCCATACCCGTGTCTCCACACTCATTGGTTAAGAGGACAACCAACCTATATGGCACACAATGACCTATGCTTGATAAACATTGTCGTCCTTGGTAACAACGTATCATTTGGTCGCGAACAAATTTAAGGACTAAACGACAAATCCTCCTTTGTCGAGTCTAAATAGTCCTAAGGACTTCACCACAACATAGGAGTTCATTAAAAGATAAAATATTTTATGATGTAAAATACTAAAATAATTTTTATTAATTCATAATTCATGTACAAATATAAAAAATGAGCACAACCGTCAACAGACTGACGATTGGCTTTGGGACACTATTCCCAACAGTGACTGCCCTTTGACCTGCGGTGTGTTGGCTATTCACAATGAGGCTACATAGTTTGACTGCACATTCTGTTGATCCCTAACCATTCAGATCCTTACTATGTATGTTGGTTATTGTAGGTTCAAGTTCGCTGTTTGGAGTAGGATACACCTAAATGAAATCTATCGATCTTGATAGAAAAGGAGAGTTCTATGCGATTCGTAAGACTTAGTTCAGAAAATCTCTGATCAAAGTAAGTGTGAATATTAGAAAAGAGTTTTAATGAGATTTACAAATGAACTCAAGTTAAGCCAATCTAGCACATGACTGACGATGGGGTTTGACGAGTTCTCCATGATCTCCATCAAATTGGGACACATGATAGAGGGATTATATCACACGATAACTGCACCTAGGGTTCATATTTTCTGTTCTATTGGATTGCCACTATATATTGCTAGAAATCACTGGGAGATCGTAAGAACTCACTAATATCATTTTCGGATCAACGATCTTTGTTGAGGAGAGTTGGAATCGTTTCAGCCCATCGAAAAGCATTTCAATGATACTGTGATGGAGATCATAGGTATATCTCACTATCAGATAGAATAGAACCTGAGGGGTCATATACAAAAGGAGCATGACCTGATCAATGACTTGGATCATATTCAAATTATCAATCGGATTGATAGTTTAAATTTTAGAAACTGCTAAATTGTAAGCATTACAGTTTTGGCAGTTGCTAATTGTTAACGCAGGGACTAAATTATAAATATTATAATTTTATTAGGATTGATTAAATTAAATTAAGTTTAATTAATTTAAATTAATTTAATTTAATTAATTTAGTTTAATTTAATACTAATTTGGTTCAATTATCCAAATCGGATTTGGATTAGAAGCTTGATTGAATCAGGCTTGACAACCTTTTCGAATTCGCTTGTTTCAGACTCGATTTGAATCCGATGAGGCCTATTTGAACTAGACGAACTATGACTCAGAGAGTCAAATTTTGTAGATCTTTCTCTAAAAATTATGTCAAAAAAAAAGTGAGGTATTATTTTTTCTCGAGCTCCTTTCTTCTTGCACGTGTGAAGGAGAGGGGGCGCCAATAGTTAGCGCCCCACCTTATCTAACTCTTTTTCATCTAAATTTTTTTTATTTGAATTTAATTTAAAATAGAATAGAAATTCATCTATTTGGGGTGTGGAAGAATTTTTTGTGCGACAAAATAAATTAGAGAAAGAAGGGCGTGCACTAAAGAATTGGTGTGAGAAGATTTCACACATTTTTCTTCTTGGTGAAAATTTTTTCTTTTCTCTTTTCCATACCATTCTTACCTATTTAGATAAGATTTGATCTTATCTCTTAATGGGGCATGAGAACATTCTTTTGGTGCAACAAAAATTTAAGAAAAAAGGGGTGGCATGTGTGATGTGCGAGTAGGCTTCTTTCTTACATCTTTCTCTCCTCCCCAATGCCTCCCTTCTTTCTCCCCTTCACATCTCCATGCCAAGATCTGATAGAGATCAGATCTAAGAAAAGAAAAGAGAGAGAAGAAGAGAAGAAGAAAGGTTCTTCTTCTCTTCATGGTGATCTGGTTCAGATCCCGTCAGATCTACGCGAAAGAGTTCGTACAGCGATCTTCTTTTTCAAGATCTAGAAGAAGAGATCTAGATCCGAGACTGAGGAGTGAGATCTGTAAGGTACTAGCACACCGATGATCTCAGTGCTCCAATCAGATATCTCTATGTGGATACCAGTAGAGGTCAAATGTGTGTGCGGCTACGATCAGAACCTGAGACATCTACAAGATCTGAGATATGAAGATCTGATCTCCGTTTGATTTTTCTAACATTTATTTTTCTATTTCAGATTTCAGATCATGGTTACATGTTCGTATCAAGATCCTAACTATAATTTTTAGATCAGATCTGGTATATGTATGAATTAAAATTATTTTAATTTATTTACTTCTACTGCTTCATGTTTAGAAAAAATTTTAAACTATATTTACGAAATCATAGTGATTTTCCAACAGAAAGACTACTCGATAGAGGTATAGCTCCTCACGTAGTTCTAGTTTGGTGAGGAGTGGCAATGAGCCGAGATACTTTTTAGTTCTTCAAATGCTCATTGGCACTCCTCCATCCACTTGAAATCTATCAGTCACTTTAGAATTTTGAAGAAAGAGAAGCAATGCTCCATCAACCTAGAGACAAATTAGTTGAGAGCGACTACCTTTCTAGTTAGGCACTGGATGTCCTTCATAGACCTCAGAGGGTTCATACCTTGCATGGCCTAGATTTTTTTTGAGTTCGCCTCAATGCCTCTATGTGAGACCATGAAACCGATGAACTTCCTGGAGGTAACTCGAAAGGCATATTTCACTAGATTTGGTTTCATCCAATATTTTTAGAGGGTGTCAAAAGTTTCTCTGAGGTCAATGATGAGGTCCTCCGATGTCCAGCTCTTGATCAATATGTCATCCACGTACACCTCCATGTTTCGATTAATTTGCTTTTTGAAAACCTTATTCACCAACTGTTGGTAGGTGACACCTATATTTTTCAGTCCAAATGGTACGATCCTATAATAGAAGAAATTTTGATCAGTAATAAAAGTAGTTTTCTCCTCATCTTTAGGTGCCATCCAGATTTGGTTATGATCGGAGAAGACATCCATGAAAGTAAGTCGATTCGAGGTAGAGGGTAACTATCCTTTGGACAGACTTTGTTAAGGTCAGTGTAGTCTATGTAAATCCATCACTTCCTATTTATCTTCTTCACGATGACTACATTCGCTAGCCATTCAGGGTAGATCACTTTTCTGACAAAGCCAGCACCAACTTATCCACTTCTTCGGTGATGGCTTTTTACTGTTATGGTACAAAATTCCACTTCTTCTGCTTGATGGGCCGGTGCAAAGGGTCAATGTTCAATTGATGCATCATTATTTCCGAATCAATTTCGGATATGTCTGCTGTCGACCTAATGAAGATGTCTGTATTCTCTTGCAAAAAAAATGTTAGCTAGTTCCAAGTCACCTCATTCAGATTTGACCCTATCTGAACCATGTGTCCTTCATTCCCATCATTTAGGGAGATCATCATGAGGTCTTCCATCAGCTCCTCTCATTCTTCCATCAGCTTGTTGTGGGCGTCTAAACCCTCGATAGGAAGGGTAGTAGATGATTTTGCCCCTTGAAGGGTGATTGTATAGCAATACCGAGATAGAACCTAATCTCCATAGACCTCACCGACCTCATGCTAGATGGAAAACTTTGTTAGCAGATGGTAGGTCGACACCATAGCCTTCAAGGCATTCAGCCTTGGCCACCCCAAGATGGCGTTATACATCGAGGGTGCTTTGACGACCAAAAAATCAATCCTTGCAATGGATTGTTGGGGCTTGCATCCAGCCATTACCAGCAGGATAATTGTAGGGATTCTGTGGTGCCCCATAGCCTTGGAGGTGACCATAAGTAGAGTCGATGTGATAGACTCTAAGTTCGCTAGGATGGGAGTGATCGTAGATAGAGGTGGAGCATAGCTTCCATGGATTCGAGGTTCAGACTGGTGAGGACTTCGACGAGCTTGATCGGGGCTCTAGATAACTAAGACATATGGTGGAGCAAGGAACCAAACAAAGGACTTCAGCCAGTAGAGGAGTCGACTCAGATCTTAGAGGAGTCGGCTCGCATCAGCTCGAGCTGGCTCAGACCCCTGAGAGAGCAGGCTCGAACTCCAAACAGAGAGCAGCATTTCATGGCATGCTGGTGGTATGGCAGCCGAGCCAACTCGAGCTCTGACCAAGCCGACTCGAGTCACGAAAATAGATGTGCGGGATTTTTGTTTGGATCTGGGATCGGGTTTTGATCCTAGGGTCTTGAGGTCTGATTTGATGGGTCTTAAAGGAATTAACTCAAGGGGTGAGTGCATGATCATACCATGGGTGTACATAGATTTGGGTGAGTGCATTTAGGTTAGTGCAGAAAGTTTTTCAGATTTGGATTTTGACCTATTGTATAGGCTATATGTATGTAACTTGTAACATTATGGAATGAATCGAATCTTTTTCTTCTGAAACCCTCATTTCTCTTTTCTCTCTGGTTGCATGCCATCATAGGAGGGGAGCAAACCCTAGCCGCCACTTCCAAAGGTTGAAAGAAAGGAGGCATTACCTTCTCAAGTAAAATCCTAATACCATCTCTATCATGTGAAGTTTGCTGGTGTTTTCGAGTTTTCACAATCTAGAAAGTGTACAACAATTGGTATCAGAGCTAGGTTGAGCATGGAGAAGGAAGGAGATGCCAGGATCTGAAATTTTCTTGTCAAAGATATTCTTTCTCAATCTAATCTGTGTTGTTTGTGGTTGTGGTGTTGAGACATCATGAGTAGTGGGTTGAAGATTGATTTTAAGAAGTTTGATGGAAAAAAATTTTTTGATGTGGAGGACAAGGGTGGAAGATCTGTTGATTCAGTAGGAACTGAATCTGGCTTTTAAGGAAAAACCAGAAGAGATGATAGATCGAACTTGGAGTTCTTTGAAAAAAAAGGCCTGTTCGTTGATTAGGTGGTGTTTGGTGGACATGATGCTATATGGCATGCTGAAAGAGAAGACACCCAAGGATTTGTGATCAAGGTTGCACTCCTTGTACATGAGAAGGAACATATGCAACAAGCTTATGCTAAAGAAACAACTCTACAGCCTTCAGATAGAAGAAGGTGGAGATGTGTTGGGACATATTCAGTGGTTCGATCAATTGAGTACGGATCTACTCAATTTGGGTGTGGCTATAGAGGAGGAGGATAAGTCTCTGATGTTGCTGTGCTCGCTACCCAGGAGCTTCGATCCGCTGGTAATGACTTTATTGTATGGGAACGAGACACTAGTCTATGAAGAGATAGTATCGATCCTTCGGATGAATGAGTAGAGGGAGAAGATGGTTAGGGGTAGTATGGAGCTTCCTCAGGATACCATGGTGATCGGTGAAAGGTCTTGGAGGGGAAAGGATAGATGCGAGGCAGTGGAGAGGCAGAATTCCCCAAGGACTATCAGGAAGGTAAGATATTATATGTGCCGACAGCTAGGGCACATGAAGAGAGATTGCCCTCAGAGGAAGTAAGAAAAGGGAGAAGGTTCCATACCAGAATCATCCAGTGCAGTGGTTGAGAGCAATGTATCAGATGATCTTCTGATGTTATCAGCTCCAGATCAGAGTCATCCAGTGCAGTGGCTGAGAGCAATGTATCAGATGATCTTCTGATGTTATCAGCTGGACACAGAAAGGAGGCAGATCGATAGGTACTGGATTCTGCTAGCTCTTATCAATGTATACCTCACTGGATGTGGTTCATTTCTTATACATAGGTGGATGAGGGGCAGCGAGTGATACTAAGAGATGGGAGCTCCTATGGTGTAGCAGAAGTGGGTTCCACAGGCTGAGGATGTATGACAAGAGGATGCAGACCTTGATAGATGTGCATCATGTCTCAGATCTCAGGAGTGTAGTATCACTTGGATACTTGGAGAAAAAGGATTTCATTTTTAGAAGCAATTTAGGAGTGCTGAATGTCTTCAAGGATAATAGGATTGTGATGAGAGGGAGGAGACTGAAGAGTTGTCTGTACCAGATGGAGGGATCTGTTGTGTCCAGAAAGATTGATGTGATTGCTTCAGCTATAGAGGATCAGTCGGAGATCCAGTTGGTGTAGATTAGACAGTTGATGGTATGTTTATCGAAGCTGCCTATTGCAAGGTCACCAGATCACAAGGAGGTGGAGCATCGAGTACAGGTGTGTCCACATATGGAGGAGGAGGAGCACCAGAGAGAGGTTCCTTTATGGGTGATAATGAAAATTATGGCCATGACATGGGCTCTAGGCAAGGAGATGCAGAGGGAGATGGAGTCTCCCAGGCACTCGGGCAGCGTTGAGCGGGCATCAGAAGAGGGTCTAGAGGCATATGCATCGGGAATAGATGCTACGATGATGACAGGATGCAAAAAGAACCTGAAGATCTATGAAGAAAATTCCACCAGCATGGACCATAGGTGGATTGGAGGCAAGGGAGTAGAGCTACGATCACTTCAAAATTTTTCGATGCTGCAGTGGAGTATGTCGTAGGAGCAGCGACGGTTAGAGCTACTAGGCCAGTGGTGACTAGAGCCATTAGAGCAACGACGAAGAGAGTCACTGGGGCTACAGTAGTTGGGAGTCGTAGGTGGAGTAACTGGTGGTGCGATAGTGAGTCACGGAGGCAGCAGCAAGAGTAACTACTGGATCAGTGGTGGGCATAGTCGCTAATGACAGGATCTACAGGAGAGATGTCCGAACATAGGATGAGAGCTTCAGCCATAAGAAAAATGGTGGCAGTCTCCCGGATAGCTCCAGGATTGAGATACTATGGTGGCGAGGAGGTCTGCACAGTTGGCTTCACTTCTTATTGGCCAGGTCGTATAAAGGATCAGAGCTCGATGAAGAGTGGTGCTTGCCAAGGCTTCAGGGGCACCAAGGTAGAGATTGTAGGGATGCTGTGGTGCCCCCATAGCCTTGGAGGTGACCACAAGTGGAGTGGGTGTGATAAACTCTAGGTTCACTAGGACAAGAGTGGTCCTAGAGTGGAGGCAGAGCACAGCTTCCATGGGCTCAAGGTTTGGATTGGTGAGGACTTTGAGGAGCTTGGTTGGAGCTTTGGATACTTGGGACATAAAGTGGAGCAAAGAACCAAGCAAAGGACTTCAACCAGTAGAGGAGTCGACTCAGACCTTGAAGGAGTCAGTTCGAATCAGCTCGAGCCAGCTCAGACCCCTAAGAGAGCTGGCTCGAACTTCAAACAGAGAGTAGTGTTTTATGGCACACCAATGGCATGGTAGCCGAGCTGACTCTAGCTCTGATCGAGCTGGCTCGAGTCACAAAAATAGATGTGCGGGATTTCTATTTGGATTTGGGATCGGATTTTGATCCTAAGATCTTAAGGTCTGATTTGATGGGTCTTAAGGGGATAACTCAAGGGATGAGTGCATGATCAGACCATGGGTGTACATGAGTTTGGGTGAGTATATTTGGATTAGTCCAGAGAGTTTTCAAATTTAGATTTTGACCTATTGTATAGGCTATATATATGTAACCTGTAACATTATGGAATACATCGAATCTTTTTCTCCCAAAATCCTCGTTTCTCTTTTCTTTCTGGTTGCACGCCATCATAGGAGGGGAGCAAACCCTAGCCGCCACCTCCAAAGGTTGAAAGAAGGGAGGCGCTCCCCTTTAAAGTAAAATCCTAGTGCCACCTCTATCGTGTGAAGTTTGTTGGTGTTCTCAAATTTTCACGATCTGAAAAAAGTGCACAACAATAATAATCCCTTCGACTGGTATTGCATCTCCAGTAAAACCTACAAAAGGAGAATCAACCATGCCCAGTCATTCTGGAGGGATGCCCACGTTGGAGAATGCATTGTAAAATAGAACGCCAGCCAAGCTTCCATTATCTATTAGAATGCAGCATACATCATAATTTGTAATACGAAGAGATACAACCACTACATCATTGTACAAAAATTAAATTCCCTCCATGTCCTGCTTAAAGAAAGTAATTGCTTCCTCCAATTTCTGCCCTTTGGCCAATCCATCGGGCCCCATTTCGTTGTGCCCTCCAGCAATGGTATTAATCACACCAGCCATGGGTCAATTTTTCGCCAACTGCTCCTATCGAGGCTGCTCTGGGTGTCGAGGTGCTTTAGATAGCTATACGGATCCTTCCTTTATGCTATGGATAAAACAGTCCAAGTGGCCTTGACAAATAAGCCCCTCGATCTCATCTTTGAGCTAGATGCAATCTTCGGTATCATGGCTGTGGTTACGGTAGTAGAGACAATACCTCTTCCATGTGCGATTTTGCAATCAAGATCTCATTCTTTCTGGTCTGGGCAACTGCTTCCTAATCTCTATAAGTACTTGGGCTTTGGAGACATTCAGAGGGATGTAGTTGGTAAACCTCCTTTGAGGAAACTGACACCTTGGTGATCGACGACACTATTTTTGAGGGCTTCTAGGTCACCAGCTCCAGGGAGGGGTTCTGGATCTTTATCGATGAGGAGTCCAGGATCGTGACCGATTCCTCGGGGGATCCTCTCAGATTGAAGAGAGCTTGAGGTCTTTCTTTTCTCTTCAATCATAGGGTCGACCAAGGTATCATACTTTTTGAAGGCTTCATTAGCTCGAGCATACTTCTCAAGCCGATCTAATATCTTGACAAAGTTTTTCGAATACTTCTTCTCTAGAGAGTAAAGGAAAAAATTCCTCCAGAGTCTGCTCTTGAAGGTGGTGATGGCGATCGACTGATCCAGGTCGCATACTTCTAGGACGTCCATGTTGAAGCGGTTCATGTAATCATAGAGGAGTTCTCCTTCCCACTACTTAATATTTACTAGAGAGTTAGATTGTCGATGATGCCTTTTACTGATATGAAGTGGATATCAAACGATCGGCTTATCTAGTCGAATGAGTGGATAGAGCCTGACTTCAGATCTGAATATCAATCTTGAGCCGTCTTCTTAAGGGTAGAAGAGAAAGCTTAGTATAGAATTGCATCACATACCCTATAGAGGAGCATGAGAACCCTAAAGTTCTCTAGGTGGTTTACTGGGTCGGTCAACCCATCATAGCTTTCCAACTGAGGCACTTTGAAGTTGCTAGACAGCGGCTCTTGCATAATTCTATCACTGAATAATGGGTTGATGCGGAAGCCAAGTTGATCGCCTCATTGTGTGGCACCTTAATCTATTGTTTCATCTCTTGGAATCTATGATCCACGTTGGGATCTCGAACTATGTAAACCCCTACGTGGCACGATGGGAAATGACTCAGAGTGGACCCCACACCAGAGAGTGGGGTTGACTCCTTCATTCGGGGCTCTGGGGTCGATCAGTCGCATTTGCCTACCTCAATCCAGGCTTTGCGGTAGAGACTGAGGAGATCACTGCAGGAGCAATTCCTGTGCCAAATTCGTTTGTTGTATGGCATTGACCGCCATAGTCAATGCTTGCAGTTGGGTGATCAAAATATTAAACTGGTCTTGATTTAGCCCCTCAGCCGACCAGGGGCTACAAAGGTGCCCTCGGCTACAAAGTTGGAATATGGTTCTCAATCGGATTTTCAATCGGTCGGCATGTCGTGGCATTTGAACGTCTTGAAGATGTTCTTTGCGGCAACATGGTGATGGATCCTGTGCTTTTTTTCAGAAAATGAGTCTGAAAGGCTCTTTCTCTAGTGCCAATCTATTGCTGCAAATTTTTGACTCAAACCAGAGTTGCTGGAGTGCAGCAGCACCCAGCAGGGATGATGGTGCCCGAACCTACAAAGAAAGACTCTGGCTAGAATTAACTCCAACAAGGATCCTTCAATATTCAAGTTGAAAATCTAGAATAGATGGAAAGGAAAGTGCACGAGAATTGCATACCTTGGGGGTCCCTTAATTGTCTATATTTATATATCGATGTTAGAGCTACGGAGGATGAGTTGTAGAAGGCCCTCTTGTTGTCTCTGGCTATACCACTTCAAAAATTCTGGCCTGATATTTAGTGATAGATATTACCTTATGCGGTGTGCAGCCAGCCGCTTTTAAGAGTGGCGTGATTTGACAGAACCTCATTCGGTGCGCAGTCAGCCACTCTCAAGAGCGGCATGATTTGACATCGAGTAGTATGATTTGAAGGGACTGCATAGGGGTCCCTTGTCAACTTTTTCAAATATGACAGTCGGCAGTAAGTCCCTTGGTCGGAGACAATGTTAGGGACAGGACTCTTCTTGAATCAATGTCCAATGTCTAGGGCTCGTTCTAATGGTATTTGGACGTATAGGTCAGCAATCAGAGGTGCTTGGAGGCGGGCTCAGCGCCGATGCTAAGGTCGACGGCTCAAGTGTGGATTGGCGACTTATGGAGAAAGGTGCTAGTGGGAGGTCAGAAATCTGTGCATAGGTTGGCGGCCGATGTGTGAGTCGAACACGACGAGAGCTTATCAATATATTCGCATCGAGCATCTAAGTTCTACCCATAACAACAGTAGTAACTATGGAGTAATCTTAAATTATCATATATAACCAGAAAGTTTATATTTATTGAACATTGATCGTGACAAGAATAAAAAAAAAACCTACGTTACAAAAAAATCCACTGATGCAAGTGTCTTTGATACTTTATTCTCCTCACTACATGGCATTAATCTTCGTTGTTGTAGTATGTCTTGCATCTTCTGAAAACATTTCTCAGGCATGTTTCATCCAAGTTTGAATGTAACTCATGATAGAATATCAAAATCATTGATAAATTCTCTGATAGAAGGATGGATTCCCATATATTTTGGCCTATAGCAACTGATTTATTAAATTTTCCACAAGAATCAAAATCCATAGAGATCACATGTTCATATAGTTATCATTTTCCAAACTAATTGATGTCTTTTAGACATTACAAAGTTCAAAGATCAATAAGCAACCGACTTAAGAGACATTGAATGGACAGCTCCTATACTTTTTGAGTTGATTCTCCCAACTTTATCATTTGTTAAATTATATGTGTCATATGGTCATGAATGTTAGGGCTTGTCCTGTGGTTATACCCTTCCACTTAGCATCAGAGATTATAGATTCAATTCTTAAATGGTGCACACTCAAAAATATAGACCCGGTTAACTACAATGCTTGACAATCGTAAGCAGTATACCAAGGATGGAATATCATCTCCAATGAGTAATCCAGGTAAGTGCAAGAGTATGGGAGCATAGGAGTTTAGCCAATGTGAAGTATCCTCTTCACCCATTTGTGTTTCCTGTGCTTCACGGCAATTAATTACTGAAGGTCAGCTTCTATGGGCCTTGGAAGGACACGGGCATGGGGCTTTAAAAGGACATGGGCATGTTGGAACAGACTACGTTGTTCATCATCATTCGGGTCTAGTGTTGGCCGCCGGATTGGTTTCCTTTACGGTTGACTTCGATTCTATCGATCGTGATTTCGGCGATATGGCATGTGTTTATCTCACTCTTATAACCTTCCATCAGGATATATAAGCTTTGGATTGAAGGTGACTCGCATTTGATTTTGCTCATGGATACTTTAGGAAGCCTAAGAACTGGCTAGATATATGGATAGATTAAATGGCCTCATATTTCTAGGAAGGGTAATTAGGTTGGTGACTGCCTCATTAACAACACATATGATTAGAGGGATGTTATGCACTAAAAGGCTTCCAAAGTGAGGTAACAATTCATGCAAACGTGGATGTTTTCTTATTCCTATAATGGTAGCTAATCTTAGATCTGATCGGATCTGAACGGAGATCCACTTGCCGGTAATGATAGCAAAATGAAGGTAATGAGAAAACTCAAAATCAATCACATGTCTTCTCTCATTATTCCATAAGCACTGATTATGTCAACCACCTCGTTTGCTCTTAACCACTTATCAGATCTCCGGTAGCACAGAAGTTCAGTATATTGTCACACATGTTGATCCATTCCCTCCTAGTGGTTGTCAGTCGGCTCCATTGTAGTAGAAGCCTTTCTTGTAGGCCTCTGAAGTCCCTCAAGAATTAAAGATAATTCCTTCTTTTTTGTTAGAAACAAAATTCCTTCCAACAACACTAATGTCAATCAGCAGCAGCACTAGAAGAAAGAGATATTGGAGCAGAGTCTGTTGCAGGGTTTCCGGGACCCTCGGCGGCCAGCAGCAGGGCCACCACCTCACTCATTGCGGGCCGCTTCTCCGGTTCGGGATGGCAGCAGGCCAGGCCCAGCTTGAGCACCAGCTCCATCTCCTCCTCCCGGAACTCCATCCGCTTCTCCGCCACCTCCACCAGCCGCCCCTCCGCATACATCTCCCTCACCCACTCCACCAGCACCCAATCCTCATCCTCCACCCTCGCCGCCCTCTCAATCGGCCGCCGCCCGCATGCCGCCTCCAACACCACCACCCCAAAGCTATACACGTCACTCGCCACCGTGGGCGTCGCCGCCAACGCCAGCTCCGGCGCCAGATACCCCAGCGTGCCCACCACCCTGGTGTTGCTCGGCGCCGCCCCTCGCTCGTACAGCTTGGCCAGCCCGAAGTCTCCGAGCCTCCCCCGCATCTCGCCATCCAGCAGTATGTTGCTGCTCTTCACGTCCCGGTGGAGCACCACCTGCTCCCACCCCTGATGCAGGTATTGCAGCCCCTCCGCCACATCCGCCAGCACTCGCCGCCGCGCCACCCACCCCATGGTCTCCCTCCTCCCTTCGTCGAAGATCCACTGGCTAAGATTGCCGTTGGGCATGTATCCGTACACCAGCATCAACTCGTTTCCTTTCCGGCACCACCCTCGGAGCGGGACCAAGCTCCGGTGCTGCAGCCTCCCTATGCTTGATATCTCCGCCATGAACTCCCGCAGCCCCTGCTTCGAGTCGTGGGACACACACTTCACCGCCACTTCCTCCACCTCCTCCGCTTCTCCTCCTCCTCCCCCTTCAATTCCTCTGGAGATCGAAACCGGGAGAGCCCCCTTGTAGACCTTCCCAAATCCACCGATTCCGAGAAGTCTCTCCTTCGAGAACCCATCTGTGGCGTTCGAGAGATCTTCATAGCAGAATCGCCGCGGCCAGTACTTCAGTTCCCACTCTTCGTCCTCCTCATCCTCTTCTTTTCCTTCTTCCCGGATCTTAGCCCTCTTCTTTCTATGGTAGTAGTAGAAACCCGAGGAGAGGACGAGGATTGCGAGAGCAACGGATGCGCAAGAGACCCCGGCTATGAGTCCTGGAGATGGAGATGACGAGGAGGACGAAGATTGGGGCAGGAAGACGGGGAGATTGGACGTGTTGAGCTCCCGCGCGGCGCCGCCGGTGTCGCTGAGGCTCCAGGCAAGAATCCTCTGAGCCTCCACCCACTTGACCTTCGAAGCCGAGAAGCCGACAAACATCTCCGGCGAGACGTAGTTGGCGATATGCGGGTCCGTGTAGGAGATCAGTGGCTGCGGCGGTCTCGGATCCTCGGCGGCGGCGATTGTGACGTTGATTTGGAATTGAGGCCCATCGAATTCGATCCAAGCTCGGATATTTTTCCCTGATCTCATGTCAAGAGGAATGAATTCAAGTCCCGACGAGCCGTTCCGGTAGTAGCCGGCGGAATGAGTTTTAGCTGATTGAATGAAGTTGAGGTCGATGCCGACGTGATTGCCGTCAGGATCGTTGAATTCCGGGTTCTGGCCGGTGTCAAACTCGACGGCGAGTAGCGGCGCCGGAGACTGGCGGGTGGAGTTGGAGAAGATGCCGAAGTACTGGCCGGAGATGGCGCCGGGCGGCGAGGTGGAGTTGGAGAGGACGAAGGCGAGGCCGAACCCGGGGCTGCTCGGGATGTCGGGGAGGATGGAGAAGACGAAGGAGGTGGAGAAGGAGGAGAGAGTGCGGTTGGGGGCGGTGGAGAGATGGAGGCGGGAGGGGAAGAAGGCGCGGCCGATGGAGTAGTAGTTGGAGTCGTTGGTGAGGCGGAGGACGGAGGAGTCAACGCGGGCGTCGCCGACGAGGAGGAGGTCGGAGGTGTTGAAGGAGTTGAAGAGGAAATCCACGGCGGCGGAGATGGCGGAGAGGGAGAGGAGGTGGATGACGGCGGCTAAGATCCGCTGCTTCATCCTGTCGGCTTGCTTCTCTCCGTTTTGTTCCTGGAATGGAATGGAGTGGGTATGATTCGGTGGGGAAAGGGTGTGGTGGGCTGACGGTGCTGCGGCGGGTGGATGAGGCCTGCCGCCGCTGTTTTGAACGGAAGTATTCCGCACGCATATAATAGTGCAATATTAATTTATTATATGTTGACAAATGGTTTTTTTTGACCGGGCTCTTGCCATTGATCTACCCATGATCCAGCACGGATTTTAGGCATGACCGGAAGGAGAAAAAAAATACTCATAGCAGACTCCTTTCAAGAGTTCGCCTTCTTCGTCCAAAGGTTCATCGGAGTGGAGGACTCTAAGGCTTTATTCAGTTTCTTTTTTTTAAACACTCTAAGATTTTGGCTACAAAAGAGACCCCACCTTGTGTTTAATTTGATTGTTGGTGGAGGTAAGAATTTTTTTTTTTTTTTGGTGAACAAAAGAACAAAACAAAAACCTATCGAATCTCTGTTAACCAAAAAAGCTAAAGCAGCAAGAAGAGAAGTTGAGTTCCAAAAATCCTCGTCTGTGAAGATTTGCCAACCAATCAGCTGAAAAGTTCGCCTCACGGAAAACACGGACCGGCCAAAAGAAATCCAAGGTTTCAATCATTTTATGAATATCCATAACTAGCGGGAGAGATTGTTTGCTAGGAGTAATATCTTTAAGCCAGGAGCTGACCACCATCGAAACCCCTTCCAAAATAATCCTTCGACTTCGAAGCATACGGACAGCCACAAAGAGACCTTCCCAAGCCGCTCCAAGTTTAACTTGAGGTACTGATGAAGCTATGAAAGTTCGAGATCCAGCATAGATTACCTCGCCCAAATATTTTCTGATGATGAAACCTGCACCTCCACTACCTTGTTTAAAAGATCCATCAAAATTAATCAGCAGTGCATCCTCGGAGGTGGGTTCCCAATGAACCATAGGAGTGACCATTACTATGGGGCTACTGGAGCTGCAGGCGCTCCAGCACCAGACAGCACTAAAAGCAGCAAAATCCTTCGCCATTTTGAAGGATTGAGCTACAATTGAAGCTGGGGGAACCGCATGATGTTCAAAGATTCTCCCATTTCTGACAGACCATAACATCCAGGCTGTATAGGCAATTATAGATCTCTGCATCGGATAATAACTATTAGTAACAAAGTCCAGAATATCTACCAGCGATGTAAATTATTTTTATGTAACAATAATTTTGCTTTGCATGGTATATAATAACTATCCATTATATACTTATCTATGATTCTTTATGGATTTATGTGTCATATATTACTAATTTTAATTTATATGGATTTTGATATTTATGTGCATCAAATTCTAAAAAGAGTATAATTTTGAATTATATTTACTTAACAAGTATGCAATTGACGTATATATCTACATGGTTGGTTAGGATGTCCTGCACTAGCCACATTGTTCGGAACTACGGATCAAAATGTGATGCTTGTTGATGCCCTGCCATAGGTCAAAAATATGGTACTTATTGACACCCCATCATAGATCGAAAATATAGTACCGTTGGTGCTCCCCACCATAAGGATATAGTTGTGGTATCCCAAAACTAAGAACCTAAACATTATTGGATCCGATATATATTAATTTGAAATAATTAATTAATATAATTTGTTGCATAAAAAATATATTTTTGTTATGCACATTGTATGATTTGATTATTCTATGACATAGAATTTATAAAAATAATAATTAGTTGATAATTTTTTTATTTATTATTATTATATTAGTATGAATATGTGAAAATTTTTACTAAACTATAAAGCTAACATCAATTTTTCTTTCTTTTTCTCAAAGATGTAGGATACTTATTGTTGGGTGTAAAACCTCCCCAGCCGAAGTTCGTGTCAGGAGTGACCCCTCGGAGATTCTACCGGCATCCAACTTCAGCAGCAGGAAGACTTCGTCCGGACTCCTACGGGAGCCGGACTTCACCTCCGACTCCAACTACAGGAAGGCTTCGTCCGGACTCCTACGGGAGCCGGACTCCGTCCCCGACTTCAGCAGCAGGAACACTTCGTCCGAACTTCTACGGGAGCCGGACTTCATCTCCGACTCCAACTACAGGAAGACTTCGTTCGGACTCCTACGGGAGCCGGACTCCGTCCCCGACTTCAGCAGCAGGAAGACTTCGTCCGGACTCCTACGGGAGCCGAACTTCATCTCCGACTCCAACTATAGGAAGGCTTCGTCCGGACTCCGTCCCCGACTTCAGCAGCAGGAAGACTTCGTCCGGACTCCTACGGGAGCCGGACTTCATCTCCGACTCCAACTACAGGCAGATCTCGTCCGGACTCCTACGGGAGCCGAACTCCGCCCACGACTTCAATCACTGGTAGGCTTCGTCTGGACTCCTACGGGAGTCGGACTCCGTCTCCAACTTTGACTGCAGGAAGACTTCGTCTGAGCTCCTACGGGAGCCGAACTTCGCCTCCGACTCCAGCTACAGGTAGGCTTTGTCCGGGCTCCCACGGGAGCCGGACTTCTGCCCTGAACTCCTGCTGAAGGTCTCGGCCGAGATTCCTCGACAAATGATCCCCATCCGGGCTTTTACGAAAATCAAACTCCAACCGAACTTCGGTCGATAAGTCTGGACCCTCTGGTAGGCCACAATAACGGCCACGACTCTGCTCCACTCCCTGCGACGGATCCTACGCAGCTCCATCACTCCCTGGCAGGCCGCAGTAACAGCCACGACTCTGCTCCACTCCTTGCGGCGGATCCTGCGCGGCTCCATCACTCCCTGGCAAGCCGCAGTAACGGCCACGATTCTGCTCCACATTCTGCAACGGATCCTGTGCAGTTCCACCACTCCCTGACGAGTCGCGACAACGGACGCTGCTCCACTCTCCGCAACTGATTCCACGTGGCGAGCCATGGTGACAGCCACGACTCCACCCCATTACTCTTCATGATAAATTCCTCCTGGTCTCGTATGGCCCACGACGAGGCGATCATAAACAGTCGCTATCAATCCTTTGCTCTCCCCGTCTATAAAAGGGAGACCCCAGATACGTTATTCTCTAAGCTCAAAATTCTATCCCAAAACTCTGCTAAAATTTTCGTTCGAGCACTCCATTCTTGTTGAGGCAGAGAACTGACTTGAGCGTCGGAGGGTCTTGCCGGAGCAACCCCACCTCCGGTTTAGACTTCTTTTGCAGGTCCCGGCGGCGACCGCGACTCCCTCGACTCCAACTTCTCCGGCGCAGGCGGATTTTTGCACCAACAGGATTGGCGCTAGAGGAAGGGCCCGCTGTGTCTTCGCAGCACCCTTGTTCTTAAAGGAGCGCTCAACAGGACCGCCTCCGGTCACCTTCCCCGACATCCACTCCTCCTTCCCCCACTAGGTCTTCGCCCAATGCCTCCCCGCAAAGCATCCACACGGCGATCTACGGCCTCCGCGGCCAGATCTCAGGCTCCGGCCTCGCCTCCAGTTTCCCAGGCCCCACATCTTTCGGCAACGGCCGCCGGCATGGAGCGGTCGGACAATCGGCCTCCGACGGATTTTGCCAACACCATCTCGGAAGAATCCCGGCGGGGAGCGACCGACGTATTAGCCGGACTTTCCAAGCGGCAAAAGATCGAGGAATCCATAACTTTCACCGAAGAAGATGCTCAGGGAGTTCAATTTCCTCATAACGACGCGGTTGTAGTTTCCTTGAATATAGCTAATTACGACGTCTGCCGCATTCTTGTCGACAATGAAAGTTCAGCCGATATTTTGTTCTACGACGCCTTCTCAAGAATGTCCATCCTTGACGGCCATTTGAGGTCGATTAGCTCCCCTCTAGTAGGGTTTACCGACGACGCTGTCCCGGTGGAGGGAGTGATAACTTTGACTGTAGCTGCGGGTCGATATCCAAGACAATCCAGGGCTCTGGTGAATTTTCTGGTGGTGAAGGCACCGTCAGCCTACAACGCGATCCTCGACCGACCTGGCCTCAATGCTCTCCGAGCCATCGTGTCAACCTACCATTTGAAGTTGAAATTCCCTACCAACCAGGAGATCGGAGAGGTCAGAGGAGACCAAGCCCTGGCCAGACACTGCTACAACATAGCCTTGCAAAGAAGTGACCAATCCGACCCCTGTCCAGTTGATGGGCTGGATGCCCGCGACGACCTCACTGAGGAGAGGGGCGGCCCAATCGAAGACCTGGTTTTGATCCCTTTGAATGACGGGAATGCGGAGCATGTGGTGAAGATCGGCTCCAACCTAGGGGAAGAGGTGCGGACGCATCTCATCAATTTTCTACGAAAGAATGCGGATGTTTTCGCTTGGGTTCCAGCAGACATGCCAGGGATTGACACGGAAGACATGGAGCACCGCCTGACCGTCGATCCCAAGCATCGACCGACGAAAGAGAAAATCTGAGGTCATGCACCAGAGAGGCAGAAAGCAATAGCCGAGGAAGTGGACAAACTCCTGAAAGCCAGTTTCATTAGGGAAGTCAATTATCCTGACCGAATTTCCAATATTGTCCTAGTCAAAAAGGCAAACGGCAAGTGGAGGATGTGCATAGACTTCAAAAAGCTGAATAAAGCCTGCCCAAAGGACAGCTACCCTCAGTCCAGAATTGATCAACTGGTGGATGCGACCTCGGGCTATGAGCTCCTCACCTTTATGGATGCATTCTCCGGCTATAATCAAATTAGGATGACGCCGGAAGACGAAGAAAAGACTACTTTCATTACTAACTGTGGCCTTTACTGTTACAGGGTCATGCCTTTCGGCCTCAAAAATGCAGGCGTAACCTACCAACGCTGGTGAACAAAATCTTCAAGGAACAGATCGGCCGTAATATGGAGGTCTACGTGGACGACATGCTCGTGAAAAGTAAATCTTCCATGAACCACATCGCCGACCTCGAGGAGGCCTTCGACACCCTCCAGAAATATAAGATGAAGCTGAACCCGACTAAATGTGCTTTCGAAGTGACCTCGAAAAAGTTTCTGGGCTTTATGGTATCGGGATGCGGAATTAAAGCCAACCCAAATAAAATTCGCACCATCCAGGAGATGGCCGCCCCGAAGTCGATAAAAGAGGTTCAGCGCCTTACAGGGAGGGTAGCAGCCCTGAATCGCTTCATCGCGAGGTCGGCCGAACGGTGCTTACCCTTCTTCCAAACCCTCAAGAGGCCGAAGAACTTCTGTTGGACCCCTAAGTGCCAACAGGCGTTCGAAGAACTAAGGAGCTACCTTGGCTCACCTCTGCTGTTGGTGAAGCCAGAGCCTGGAGAGAAACTATTTTTATACCTGGCGGTCTCTGCCATGGCTCTCACGGCAGTCCTTGTCAAGGAAGAAGCAAAAGTCCAACGGCTGATCTACTACGTCAGTCGCGCGTTGA
The DNA here is from genome assembly GCF_000442705.2 of Elaeis guineensis. NCBI lineage: Eukaryota > Viridiplantae > Streptophyta > Magnoliopsida > Arecales > Arecaceae > Elaeis > Elaeis guineensis. The sequence continues at coordinate 31,134,481 of NC_026001.2, forward strand.
GAGACGCCGAGACCAGGTATACTAAATTAGAAAAACTGACTTACGCCCTGTTGATTGCAGCCCGGAGGCTCCGACCCTACTTTCAAGGGCACACCGTAACGCTGCTCACCGACCAACCAATCAAGACGATTCTACACCGGGCGGATGCCTCCGGGAGGATGACAAAATGGGCGATCGAGCTCACAGAATTCGACATCAACTGTCGACCCAGGCCAGCAGTGAAGGCCCAGATATTGGTAGATTTCATAGTGGAGTGTACTATCCCAGAGGAGGCCGAACCTGAACAAGGTGAAATTGATGGCCTAGAGTCCCGACCGAACTCTCCCAAAGAAGAAGCAGATCCCTCTGGTTGCTTTTGGGCCCTCTACGTGGACGGGTCTTCCAACATGTCAGGCGCAGGCGCGGGCCTGATCTTGATCAGTCCGGAGGGAATCGTCGCGGAGTACGCTCTGCGCTTTGAGTTCTCCGCAACAAACAATGGAGCAGAATATGAAGCTCTGATTGCAGGACTGAAGATCACCAAAGAGCTGGGAGTAGATCGGCTCCAGGTCCACAGCGACTCCCAACTGGTAGTGGGACAAGTCAACGAAAACTACGAAGCACGGGAGGACAGCATGGCTAAGTATCTTGAAAAGGTAAAGGAGCTCATCCCCGCCTTCAGTAGCTTCAACATCAGGCAGATTCCGAGGATGGAAAATATCAGGACCGACCTTCTCTCCAAGCTGGCAACGCTGGCTCTGGCCGAATTGCCCAAGGGTGTTTTCTTTGAAGTTCTAAAGTGTCCGAGTACGGAAGAATCACAGCCCGTGATGGAAATTGACCATGAGCCCAGCTGGATCGACCCACTGATAACATATCTCAGAGACGGGGTTCTCCCTCAGGATGCAAAAGAAGCTCGAAAGCTCAGAAATCAAGCCTCCCGATACATCCTTTATGAGGGCAAGTTGTATAAGAGATCATATTCTTTGCTCCTTTTAAAATATCTCCGGTCTTCGGAAGCTGACTACGCCTTGTGGGAGGTGCATGAAGGAATCTGCGGAAGCCATCTGGGGGCTAGATCTTTATCCCACAAGTTGCTCCGCCAAGGATATTACTGGCCGACGATGCATCATGACTCGATTGAATACGTCAGAAAGTGTGACCGATGTCAGAGATATGCCAACATCCAGAGATAGCCCGCCACCGAGCTTACACCCTTGAGTGCCCCATGGCCTTTTGCGCAATGGGGGATGGACATCCTTGGACTCTTTCCCGTGGCATCGGGGCAGAGGAAGTTCCTCCTGGTAGCGATTGACTACTTCACCAAGTGGGTCGAAGCCGAACCACTGGCAAAAATCATAGAAGCTAAAGTGCAAGATTTCGTCTGGAAGTCAATCGTTTGCAGGTTCGGTCTGCCAAGAACCCTAATCACTGATAACGGACGGCAGTTCGTGGGAGCAAGATTCGTCGAATTCTGTGAAGATCTAAACATCTCCCACAACTTCACATCAGTAGCCCATCCTCAGGCGAACGGCGAAGCTGAAGTGACCAACAGAACTCTGCTGCAAGAGATCAAGACAAGGCTCGAAAAGGCGAAGGAAATTTGGACAGACGAACTTTATCATGTGCTGTGGGGGTATCGAACTACCCAAAGACTGCCCACGGGGGAGACCCCCTTTGCTTTAGCCTTCGGAATGGAGGTTGTTATCCCAATCGAGCTTAAACTCCCGTCGGCGCGAGTCGTGGCATTCAACGAACATCACAATTCACAAGGTCTTAAAGCCAACCTCGACTTACTGGAAGAAAAGTGGGAGGTAGCTCAAGTTCGGATGGCAGCCTACAGACAGAAAGTCGCCCGCTACTACAATTCTCGGGTCAAAAATAAAGTCTTTAGAGCAGGAGATCTAGTGCTTCGACGAGCCGCTGTCTCGCAACCTCAGGATCGAGGAAAGCTCGCCCCAAACTGGGAAGGCCCGTATGAAGTCAAAGAAGTAGTCCGGCCCGAAACTTATTACCTCAAGGAGCTCGGAGGAGCAGACCTCTCGCGATAATGGAGCTTGAAAAACCTACGAATGTATTACCGATAACTTCATTTTAAATAAAAGTTGCATATCTACATGTCTCCTCTCTTGGCACAAGCCTATATCGACAGGACAGTCAAAACAAACCGTGTCGGAAGCGGGAGGAGAACTTCGTCTCGACAAAGTCGAAGGCCCGGTTCTCTTTAGACCGGATGGGGGGAGAGGCCAAGCAATGCCCATATGTGCTCCCACAGCTCTGTTAGGTACAGGAGGAGAACCTCGCCCTAACTTGAGCAAAGTCGAAGGCCCGGTTCTCTTTAGACCGGATGGGGAGAGAGGCCAAGCAACGCCCATATGTGCCCCCACAGTCTTGTTAGGTACAGGAGGAGAACCTCGTCCTAACTTGAGCAAAGTCGAAAGCCCGATTCTCTTTAGACCGGATGGGAGGAGAGGCCAAGCAACTCCCATATGTGCCCCCACAGCCCTGTTAGGGACAGGAGGAGAACCTCGCCCTAACTTGAGCAAAGTCGAAGGCCCGGTTCTCTTTAGACCGGATGGGGGGAGAGGCCCTGCAACGCCCATATGTGCCCTCACAGCCCTGTTAGGGACAGGAGGAGAACCTCGCCCTAACTTGAGCAAAGTCGAAGGCCCGGTTCTCTTTAGACCGGACGGGGGGAGAGGCCCTGCAACGCCCATATGTGCCCCCACAGCCATGTTAGGAACAGGAGGAGAACCTCATCCTAACATGAGCAAAGTCGAAGGCCCGATTACACCTAGACCGGATGGGGGGAAAGGCCCAGCAGCGCCCATATATGTCCCTACAGCCGCGTTAGGGACAGAAGGAGAACCTCATCCTAATCAGAGCTGAAACCTGTTACGATAGAAATAGAGGAAGAACCTCGCCCCGACACCAATTAAGGTCTGGTCATTCAAGACTAGATGGGAAAAAGGGGACCTTCCCAGCGGCCCCTTCACAAGAAGACTTCGTCCGGACTCCTACGGGAGCCGGACTTCGCCCTCGACTTTAACTGCAGGAAGACTCCGTCCGGACTCCTACGGGAGCCAGATCTCATCTCCGACTCCGGCTACGGGGAGACTTCGCCCGGACTCCTACGGGAGCCAGACTTCGTCCCCGACTTCAACCGCAAGAAGACTCTGCCCGGACTCCTACGGGAGCCGGACTTCGCCTCCAACTCCAATTGCAGGTAGACTCTGCCCGGACTCCTACGGGAGCCAGACTTCATCCCCAACTCTGGTTGCAGGAAGACTCTGCCCGGACTCCTACGAGAGCCGGACTCCCGCAACCCCACCAAGAGCAGAGGGAAAAATCCCACTCGAAAAAGAAAAAGGGGAAAGGGGAGAGGAGTTAAAAAGGAAAGCGATGGACTACGTCAGCGACGAATGAAAAACAAACAGCATCAAAGATGCAGAGAACCTCGTCTCAGTAGGGATTGGGGTTCTTATCAAGAACCCCAGCTTTCTCTCAACGCAAATCCGAGATAAGACGACTTCCTCAGGGTGACGAGAAGCTCAGACCTCCGAGCTCGAGCCCTGATGGGGGGCGCCAAACCCAACGGCTCCAGGCAAATCTACGGCCATGGATGAGAGGACGGGTCGATGCGATGGTAATCGGGTACCTCCGAACGATGCAAAGGCCGAAAGAAGCTCGGCAAGCGATAATTCAACACATGAGTAAAAGAGATAGCAGAAAATTTCTTTCTCATATTATTTATTAAATATGCATTATAGAGCCATTAAGGCTGAAGAAGAAGGATAACTGGAAAGGCGAGCCGACGTGGCAACAACCAGTAACCTCCGGACGACGTCAAAAAAAAAAAAAAAGAGAAAGAGAGAGAAGGGAATACAACAATAACAATGGTAAAGGAAAGAAGTTCGGCAGGCAGCAATTCGATGCAAAGTGCAGACGAAGTAACAAAATCTCCTTCTCATTTTTCGATTAACAAGATGTACATTACAAGACCCGGAGGGCCAGAAAAAGAAGACATTACTACAAGACTCGAAAGGAATACGTCGGAGACCACTTCAAGCTGTCGACTTCTCTTCCCGGTTCCGTCCTTCTCAGCAGTATTTTTCAATACGTGTGATAAACCTCTCGGCTCTCGCCCCCCACCTCGTTCCGCTCCATCGCCGAAACCCCAACCCTAGGGGGAAAAAGATGGGATAGAATTCAGGGGACAGCGAAGGCAACGGCAACGGCAACGGCGACGATGACCTGCATCAGGAAGAACCGGAGGTATCCCGGAGGCTGCGATGGCACCGGAGGCATGCACCACCACCGTGTGCTCCACGACAGCCACCGTCCTAGGTACTCCGGCAAGGTCGGCATGCGCTACTTCCACCGTCCCCGCAACAAGTTCTACTGCCCCACCGTCGGCGCCGACCGCTTCTGGTCCCTCAGCCCCGACGAGGTCAAGAATCCCGCCACAGCTTGTGACGACAACTCTGCCTCCTTGACCGGTGTCGCCCCGTTCAACTACTCCAAAATTCTCGGACGGAACGCCCTCACCGGTTGTCCCCGTTATTAAACCCCTGTTGTTGAAGGAATTCTCCCTCGAGTCTCCTTTAAGGCGACGGGAACCCTCAGTGACAGTTTGACAGTCGGAGAACTCGCAGGCCGCTGTTTTCCTCCTCACACTCCTCTTGGTCCGTGGCATCCTCTCGAGGTTGGCCTCCGGGGCGGGGGCCCCGGCGGGAGAACCCCTCGGAGAGGTTCGGGGGACTGAAGACGGCGGGGAGCCGGCGGGGATGGCAAAGACTGGTGCGAAGGGCGCTCGGAGTCGAAAAGGGCACCGATGGAGTGGCTGAGTGGCTAAACTCTCAGGCGGAAGAAAGGTGTCGACCCTCAGGCGAAGTGAAGCCCCTGGAGGAAAGGCGGGGGCTTAAATAAGCAACGGAGCCTGGCGCAGTTATGGTGGCAGATATCCCTAGGTCAACCAGTGCCCGCCACATGTCCCACTCACCGCGGCATAGGGCTGACCGTTCACGGACCATTATGGCGTGACGCTTAGGATTATGCCCCGGTGGGAGTTTCGAAAGGACTCTTCGGATCGCCCTAATCGAAAAAAGGCTCCAGCACGCGCGCATTAAATGCCAAGATTTCTGAGGGCGGTCGTGTGCAGAATTCAAGGAAGCGACTTCGGCTGTGAAAATTTTCTGTACTTCTTTCAATCGAAACTCAAACTCGAAAGTAGGGGGACTGGTGTTGGGTGTAAAACCCCCCCAGCCGAAGTTCATGTCAGGAGTGACCCCTCGGGGATTCTACCGGCGTCCGACTTCAGCAGCAGGAAGACTTCGTCCGGACTCCTAGGGGAGCCGGACTTCGCCTCCGACTCCAACTGCAGGAAGGCTTCGTCCGGACTCCTACAGGAGCCGGACTCCGTCCCCGACTTCAACAGCAGGAAGACTTCGTCCGGACTCCTACGGGAGCCGGACTTCATCTCCGACTCCAACTACAGGAAGGCTTCGTCCGGACTCCTACGAGAGCCGGACTCCGTCCCTGACTTCAGCAGCAGGAAGACTTCGTCCGGACTCTTATGGGAGCCGGACTTCATCTCCGACTCCAACTACAGGAAGGCTTCGTCCGGACTCCTACGGGAGCCGGACTCCGTCCCCGACTTCAGCAGCAGGAAGACTTCGTCCGGACTCCTACGGGAGCCGGACTTCATCTCCGACTCCAACTACAGGCAGACCTCGTCCGGACTCCTACGGGAGCCAAACTCCGCCCACGACTTCAATCACTGGTAGGCTTCGTCCGGACTCCGTCTCCAACTTCGACTGCAGGAAGACTTCGTCCGAGCTCCTACGGGAGCCGGACTTCACCTCCGACTCCAGCTACAGGTAGGCTTTGTCCGGGCTCCCACGGGAGCCGGACTTCCGCCCTGAACTCCTGCTGAAGGTCTCGGTCGAGATTCCTCGACAAATGATTTCCATCCGGGCTTCTGCGAAAATCAGACTCCAATCGAACTTCGGCCGACAAGTCTGGACCCTCTGACAGGTCGCAGTAACGGCCACGACTCTTCTCCACTCCCTGCGGCGGATTCTACGCAGCTCCATCACTCCTTGGCAGGCCACAGTAACGGCCACGACTCTGCTCCACTCCCTGCGGCGGATCCTGCACGGCTCCATCACTCCCTGGCAGGCCGCAGTAACGGCCACGATTCTGCTCCACTTCCTGCAACGGATCCTGTGCAGTTCCACCACTCCCTGGCGAGTCGCGACAACGGATGCCGTTCCACTCCCCGCAACTGATTCCATGTGGCGAGCCATGGTGACAGCCACGACTCCACCCCATTACTCTTCATGATAAATTCCTCCTGGTCCCGTACGGCCCACGACGAGGCGATCATAAACAGTCGCTATCAATTCTTTGCTCCCCCCATCTATAAAAGGGAGACCATAGATACGTTATTCTCTAAGCTCAAAATTCTATCCCAAAACTCTGCTAAAATTTTCGTTCGAGCACTCCATTCTTGTTGAGGCAGAGAACTGACTTGAGCGTCGGAGGGTCTTGCCGGAGCAACCCCACCTCCGGTTTAGACTTCTTTTGCAGGTCCCGGCGGCGACCGCGACTCCCCGACTCCAGCTTCTCCGGTGCAGGTGGATTTTTGCACCAACACTTATATATGACTACAGTTGAAATTACAGATAAAAAAATAAATAGATAGAATATCATTGATACTAATTAATTAATTAAATTTTATAATTATATAAATTTAATTATTTATTATAAATTAAAATTATTATTTTTATTGGTATTGAGATTATAATAAATTTTTAATTTTTATTTTAAAAAAATTACAGCCGTGTCATGCGGTCAACTTGGGCAATTGGTCCAAGGCATGGCAAGCTAGTCCTGTGTTTGCTTTGGATTTTGTCCAACTTCTACCTACCAAGAGGTTTTTTTTTTTATTTTTTTTAGGTAACAGAGAATAGCAATATTTTTTCCGGGGATGTTTTAATATCTTGATGCTTTTTGATTTGGAAGCATGTAAACATCAATGGAAAGAGGGAGATTTGGGAGGGTTTAGTAGCAAAAGCACGGCCTTTTTATAAGAGATTTTTTGTGCCATCCTCCGAGATGATGTATGACTAGCATCATAGCCGGCTATGCCTTGTGTTCCGGTATATCTGAGATTTGGCTTGAATTTGTGGCTTTGATCCACTCTCACATCTAGACTGAGGTCATGTTGGACTATCAAAAAGTTTGATTTGCGAACAACCTCCGCCAAATGTATGGATCCTTTGAACAGTATAATTGTCACTTTCTTGCAAGGCATTCCAGTTTCCGTATTCATAAATTATCAATGTACGGAGAACGACTTCGTGCATAGCAGATTGACCTTTGGATTCGGGATTTTCCAAGAGTTCAATGCAATGACATTTAATTACAACACGTGAACATTAATTTAGTAACAATTTGCCCAATTGATTAATTTGACTTGTTGGTTAGATTGGATTGAATACAAATGTTCTTGAACAATTTGATGATGGTTTTTGTATAAATATGATTGGATAGCACAACCCTAATTTGGTGCCAGTTATCCAGCCATGTCTAAACCAAACGCTGAAACTAAATACAAGTGTCATTCTAGCATCCAATCAGAACACTTCTTTTTTGACTAGCATCCAGACCCCAATCAACGAGGGTTTTCCCTCTAGATCTCGGAGCTGGTCCCAGATGGGAGGTTCAGAAAAAGGATTACAAAGCATGCCAGCCTCTTACTTCATACCTACATGACTAATAAGAATCATCAATTGGTCCCTTGACAACAAAACTAACCCACTGATCCTGCATCTGAAATGGAAAAAGTTTTTCCCTGATAAGAATCATTCAATAATAAAGATGAAGAAAAATACTTGTCATCTAAAAACTAAAGATCCGTTTTGTTAGGATAGGTCAAACTACGGAGTAATCTGTCAATTTCTAAGAATTATTTATTTAAAAAAATAATTATAAATTAAAATAATTTTTATTATATTTTATGAATAAAAAAATAAATTTAAAAAATAATAATAGAGAAAAATTGCTACGTTTAGTTAGAGTCATATCTATATAGGAATATGACAAATTTACAAATATATTTTTTAATATAAAATAATTTTTTAATATTAAAAAAATATAATCATCTTCAATTAATTTTTATATAATGATTATAATCACATAACTTTTACATGATACCATATTCATTTGAATTTTTTTATAAATATTTTTTATTAAATAAATTTTAAAAAATATCATAATAAATTTAATAATTACATATACAATTTTATTAAAAATATTTTTATCAAATATGAATTACCGTCACTAAAAAATTTACCGAATATCGATCCTCCCATGATATTTATTTCACCTTTTCTTTTTAAAAATTAAACAAAAATTCCATCAACCCTTTTACCATCTCTCTTTTTCATATTTCATACCAACCATGATAATCTGACATAACATTTATTTTTTCATGCTAAATTATCCCCAACCAAATGGATCTTTAGATATTATCCTGCAGATTTATCAATGAACTAAAAATTGTCCTCAGCAATCACTGAAACATCTTCAACCAATTTTGGTAAGAGTTCTCGGATATAGAAAGAAGCAGAAAACAAAAGCAATTCCTTTCAAGTGTGGACATGCATATAGAAATAGCTTGATGTCAGGCAACAAATATATATAATGTATCCAATGCCACATGGTCAAGTACTTCATGATCAACAAGCAGTGAATAACAAGTAGTTTCCAAATTTCACCAAAACAATTTTTTTAAGGGAAAAAAAAAATCGGGACACATCAACCAGTCTCCTGCTCAAATTCATCACCCTCAGATTCCTCTACGTTATCTGCATCATCATCTTCCGCATCAGCATCGAAGTCTTCTTTGTAATCGAGGGTTGTTTTCCCAATAACAACCAGGTTGCTATTTGTCTTTCTGATTTCACTCCACTGCAGATGAGACATTTAGAAGTTATTAATTAAACCATTAGAGTGGATTAGAATTTAATGGCTGCAGAAGTGGAAAAAATAATGTTGAGGAATGATATAGAAATATCCTCTGCTCCTGTCCAAATCACAATTGGCCATAAAAACATGTGAAGGGTCATTGACTTTGAGTCAAGTTAGCAACAAAGTTTGAAGAAAAATGCCTAACCCATCTATTTCAGCTGAAAAATATAAATTTCAGCTGAAAACAAGCCAAAATTAATTTTGGTCATGTTTGGTCAAAATTAACTACTCTTGCTGTTTTCAGTCAGTTTTTGAACAAAAACAATCAAAATGGCCATGGATGCTTCTTTTTAGCATTACTTTGGTATATATTATCATATGAGTTCATTTCTTCATTTTTCAAGGAAAAAAAAAAAGAGAGCCACAGCGTCATTTTCAATTTATTTTTCCTTTTTTTAGTTAAAAAAGGAAATATTTACTGATGGATGATAAATATAACCTTTCAGAAGTATTCTTTCAAAAAATTCGCATGGAATTTGACACTTACTAGAAAATTGGAAGCACTTGAGAGTTCAACATTACAACATTAATAAGAAAAGGCAACTTTTTGCAAATGTAAAAGGCCTCTTTGGGTTTTGAGAGATTTATCTTATGGGGATAAAGGATAAAAGTAGATCATGTAGTGGATGAGCTTCTAAAACAGTAAACTCCCCAGATCAAAGCCTGGATTTGCCAAATAATAGCTTCAGACTTATAAGGAGAGACATATCCAATTACAATTTAGCTCATAAAATGTAAATTGTACACTACTTGGCACTTGATAATGATGGTAACCATAATAATGTTCATATTTATATGCAATTACATGCAGTAGCATTTACTTCTATACATACTAAACTGTTAGCTGTTTAATAGTGACATCCTTATACAACTATTAAGGCCTGATATATATTGTTGGCTCTTTCCCTAACAGCTTCAGCTTTCAGAGTCTACCGGTCGGTTAGTTAACATGGTACCGAAGCAAAAGGCCGTGGATTTAAATCCTCATTCAAGCTAGTTTCTTCTTACTACCCATTAATTATCTCGAGTCTTTTCTCCTTTTGACTCCTTCCTGGTCTGTTATCAAGTCACTCTTGACACGTTAATGAGTCATGTTACACTCATTCATGCATTTCAGTTTGTGGTCCAGGCACCATGCAAGAGAGGGTGTTAGGGTATGATACATATTGTTGACCCCTTCCCCAATAGCCTAAGCTTTTAAGCTCTAGTTATTAGTTAATACAAACATTCCAACCTACTAACTTATCCATGGTTTGTCACCCAGTCATTCTTGACTTGTGCATGCCTTCATGCATGTGGTCTGCATGTGACAGGGGGGTGTTGAGACCTGATATACATTGTTGACCCTTAGCAGCTTGCACTTTTGGGGTCTAGTGGTTTGTCAACATAGACAGTTCAATATAATATGATTCTTCAAAATTCTTATAGTTTTCTGGATAGGGAAATAACATGATATCTCAATGAGAAACCCAGAAAATTTCACATAAAGACACTGCAGCAGCAAGCAGCAAGGCCATCATATTTCCCATATTTTAAATTCTACACTGAATTCTACATGAACAAGCTGGTTGGGTTCTTTGTACTCATTTTTATCAGTAACCTAGGAAATAATTATTGAAAAGTTAGATTAGAAAGAAAATCTTATTATTTGTGAAGCACATATTAGCATCATTTTGTGATAAACTATGACATTTTTGAAATTTTGCAAAAGTTTAGCTAACAGCATGGCATGGATTTTTAGAAGATTGATAATTTGAAGTTAAGGAGAGACATTAATATGCTTTAACAAAAGGAAAACTAGAGACATAGCAACCAGATGCAGAAATCCCAGGTAACAATTTAAAAAGGAAATGATTTTTTCCATACACTGGCAATTTCATTATCTTGTCTTATGATTTGCTTAAAATATAAAGATGGAAACTACGAAAGAGAAACTTGAACATCAAAAGACAACCTACTAAATCGAGCATATACTGGCATTCAGTAAAAACGAAATGTGGAAAGATACAAAAGACTGCACAAACGAGACATATCACAAGGAAAACCAGATATTCACACTATGTTCAATTTTTCTTACACAGTCTCAACCATTATAATGCAAACTCCCAGGGTTGTGGCCCACACATCTCTAACCCTTATTCCATGGTGCCTCTTGAGCAGATTCCTCCTTTCACTTTCATATGTCCACATTTTGACTTATCCCTTAATATATGCTCTAAAATAACTAAGAAACAAAAGAAGTACATGAGACTAAACATGAAGCCATCCAACAAGTCCTCCATTCTCTAAAATAAACCACAGGCAATGCAGCTGTCAAATACTAGCTATCGGTAATGACATAATGACTTGGATACAAGAGATTTTCTGCAACTAAATCTACTAAATTAGTCAATAAAAAAGGGGCCTGAGGGATCAGGTGAAACAACGTCCAAGGAACAATGCAAGTGTAAGAGGTGCGGAGAATTTGGGCACCATGCAAAGATATGAAAAAATCCTAAGCTAGTTGCAGCACAAGGAGAAACCAGCTTAACTGAAGCTTCAACCTCTTCAGTTTACTGCTAGAGTGCCTGGCAGGTAACTATATCCCATCCACTCCACTACTTGTCTCTAGTTTACTTCATCTTGCATTTGATAGCTTTGGTATTTGACACGTTGACGTGGTTCTATAAAATTTCTCATCACTATGTTGTTTATTTGGTTCTAATAAATGGTATGTAACAGGCCTAGGAAAAAGGAAGTGCTTCAGGTGCTTCAGGGGGTAGGAGTAGCAATGGACCATTTGCGCACACTATTTTCAATTCCCCCAAGACCAAAAGCACGAGCAAGGACCTGCCAGCAACCATCAAGGAAAGAACCTTCTGGTGGCATGGATCAGACATTCATATCTTAATGGGTATGTGTACTGATCTATTTGTTCCAAGTCTATTAAATATAATAGATTAGTGTGTATGAAAACATTGTACTAACAAAACTCCAGGGTTGATGTGCAGGTTTAATGATATTGCCATTTACACCCACCTGGTCAGAAGCAAGCCTGTGGCTTGTGTTTGAAACAAAAATTGCATATTTTCCTCTTTGGAGTTGTATGGCAGTCAAAAACTTCTATTGGATCAGGTCGTAGGATGTCATCTTTTGACTTTTGTCGTTTGTTTGGATGGTATGACAGGGGCTGGTATATGGCAGCCGTTGAATGCTTTATTTTTGTTCGATGAGGCTGGTATGCGACAACCATTGAAAGTTTTATTTTGTGTGATAGGGCTGGTAGGTAACAGCCATTGAAGGATTTGAATGTTTTTATCTTAAAGCTAGTATGAGACGATTAATAGTAGTTTGAATTGTTGTGATGGAACCAATATTGTGTCTGAATGGCAGGAGTGGATTCAGTCATTTGGATGGCTTATACCAATAGTTTGAATTGTGTCAATGGTTTGCATCAATGATTTGAATGTTTGAATGGATTCAATGGTTGGGTGCTTTGTATCAATTGTTTGTATTAATCATTGCATATCAAGTAATATCTTGTTCATGAAGCCAAAAGATTGCTCACAACATTCCAATACTGTTGACATAATGACAACCTCATTCTTATCAGGTACATATCATGAACCATCTTTGGATCAGTTGGTTTTCATTCATAATACAGTTTGTTAGGCATTCAAATTATCAATCAAGTATGATGCAGATCACATTATTTCAAGTTTGCCTATTTTTTCCAGTCAGAAGTGGGTTTGTGTCTGCAAGCCATTGAATCTCCTTTCTATGCAAAAACCATTAGCAAAATCAGGAACGCTCAAAACGAAAAATAAGCTGTCAGAATTACACTGATAGAGGTATTGACACAAAAATTCAAAACTGGACTGTCAGGGACTTTTGGCAGGGGCACTAGTGCAAAAATTTAGATCCAGCAATCCAAAAGCCTGTTAGAAATTTTGGCACTTAAATGGCTGGTTTTCTGTTGCCATCTGGCAAAAAGCTCATGGAAAGAGACAATTGTGCAAAGATTAACTTTACAAATGTATATATGCAATTGCATTTTTGTGGGGCTAAATATGCAAATTTGGAATTTTATAGGAGTACGTATGCATAAAACCCAACAGTTATATATGTTTTAGTGCTCATAGCATTTCACTATAGGAAAAAATTGGCTAAAGACTTCTAATGAGCAATGAAATCAAACCATTAATACATTGGCACCAGTGACTTTTAGGCTCAGAAAACCAGATTTTGACTATGTGATTCCTATTCGCTCCCATTTATGTTGACATGTAAAGCTGGTTGCTTATAATAGACTTTGAATATGTCATTGTGTATACCAAATCAACTCAAAATGCACAATTGCATATACAAAAATGTACCACAGTGCAAACCTGTACGAAATTGCATCTCTCTTCCATAGTTTCAGCAGTCTTTAAATCTTTAAATTATGATATATTGATAACATTATAATGTTTAAAAATGAGTGGGCAACTTTCAAAAAGAAAAAGAAAAATTATTCTACATACATTTCATACTTTACTTAATATGAACTTCATAAGTATATTGTACAGCAATATGTACGAATTACATTTTAGACTTTACTTGACATGAACTTCATAAGTATGTTGTTCAGCAATATGTAAGAATCATTATGCTCAAAAGTTCTAATGTCAAGCTTTATCATGAAAAATAGCAAAAGCATATGTAATCATATTAAAAGAATACAAACTGTTTCCTATCTATCAATCATCATCTACAGAATATGTTAAAATAGTGAGCATAGATTAAACTGAGATATGTACTTTTAACTTGTTATTTTCTTAGATTGTTAAAAGATTACATATACATCTTCTGTGGACTTAGTATCTGACAAACCTCCTTTCTATGTTATATAAGCACAATTATTCCCCTTGTTCGCAGATATAATATATTTGATTTATAACTTCTGTTTTGTTAATTTCTACCAAATATCACATGGACCTTTATGTATAACCGTTAACTAGTACAGATGTTGCTAAAAAGACCAAAAACACTCTGTAGTTTCATTCTTACAAACCCAATACAACAAACATATCATCCTTTCCCTTGCATAATTGATCACTAAAGGTTTGACACGAAGACACCATGAGCATGCATACCTTATGCATCGTAACAAGCACCGCTTTGCTTTTTTAAACAGCCATCTATGACAAATTTATCATCCTCTCTCTTGCATAAGTCAATCACCAAAGTCTGGATAGAAAAGCCCATTGACCAACTTGGGCAACAGGCGTAAAAACCTTGGAACTAGACCGGACATGAATTAGCTCCATGAATATGCACACTAAATATATTATAAGATGTTTACACCTCCACACTGTCATACAAGTGAAAAGGTAAAAAACTTCCAAAAACCTAATTAGGATTCAAATACGTTACTTCCTCCAAGACATTAGGATGCCAATTGCTTGAACTAAGTCAGTGTTGGCGGACGCTAATATTTCATAAAGCAAATAAACTTGAATTTCAAGATCAAATTACATGTGGATTTCATCACATTAATATCTTAATACTGCAATCAAGGTGGATCAAGATAGCAATCATGAATTTGCTCCAAATAAAAACAGATAGCAAGGTAGTCATACGCTTTGAACATTTCCATTTTAACTTTCAAATCAATTTATTAGATAAGAACATAAGAGGATTTAATCATGTAAGAACAGCACAGTTACTCAAGAGATTGCAAGTTTGTTTCTTCAAACTATGTAATAATGATGAAGTTTTTTGAAGATTTTGACATGCACGCCACCAACCAAGTCTAAAAGTTGGACTTCACAAACAAAATTTCACCTTTGCACACTGATGAAAACTCAAGGTTTATCCTCTATCACAAAAATAAGGACAATATCACTAGCAGCTCATCTTGTGTCTTTGCGTCTGTCAAGCTTAAATTCCTGAAAGTAGTATTTCAACAATTTCTTTCTTTTTCCGCAAAAGAATTAGTTAACAAGCTAACTTACTTTTTTGAAAACTCCCACAAAATTGCAGAACTACTGTAAATTTAAAAGCCTAAAGCAAAAGAATAGCTAGAAAGTACTGAGACCTATAGCAGCTTCAAGCTTGACTCTATACCAAAAAAAATATGTCATATGCAACAAACATCACAGATATACTCGCACTAAAATCCAGAATGCGTCTAAGTAACACCCATCTCAAGGAACCGTAAGACACTGCAGAAACAACGGATACACCTTCTCTGACATATATGGCCTTGGAAGTTTCTAATTGCTGGAATGGACTTGTTCCCTAATTAACCAACTAAAAGCAGTAATAGGTTTATAACGACAAAAACATGCAGGAAAAATTTACAGAGAAAGAACATGTTATCTGCTATCTATTGTCTGCAACACCGAAAGAATTCCCGATCTACTTGGGTAAAGAAAAACTACTGAAGTCATAGAGGTGAGACGAAAAGAAAGAACGAATGCAAGAAATACCACCACCTTAGTTTCTGAATTCTGATAAACAAACAGAATAACAGAAGAAATAAAATAATGAACGATCAGAATCCACTTGAACGAATACATGATAACCACGAAATAAAACACATTTTAGTAATTCTTTTAGCAAATAAGAGAAAAATCTTCGACTATCACCATCCATCCAGTTAGCATCAGATTCTTAAGTAACTGGGAAAAATAAAGATTAAATCTATCTAAACCAATCGAGAGAGATCACAAGCCCTAGTTTAGAAAATTTCGGCAGGAGTAAGATTGAAGTGTGGTTGAGGAGAGAATGGAGAGGAGGAAGAGGGGTTACCCTTTCTTCAAGCTCGGATTCTTCCATGGCAAGAAGCAGCTCGTCGTTCTGGGCGAGGGCCCACACAGGAAACAGAGTGGAGGAAGGGATGAGGGTGGGCGACGGGAATTGACGCATGAACGCCGGGAACTGGAGCATGATTGCGAGATTCGGGCTGCCTCTTGCGGTGGTCTTCCGGCGGCGACGGTCGTCGCAGAGAGCGGGCGAGGGTTGGGGCTTGAAGTTGTCGGGGAACGGGAACGATGGAAACACGAGACAAGTGACCAAAAGGGAACGCCAACCGACGGTACCCCTCCGGGCTTCGTTGC
Organism: Elaeis guineensis; assembly: GCF_000442705.2. Lineage (NCBI taxonomy): Eukaryota > Viridiplantae > Streptophyta > Magnoliopsida > Arecales > Arecaceae > Elaeis > Elaeis guineensis. Next base: position 31,150,578 of record NC_026001.2, read on the forward strand.
TTTTTATCTGGTGCTTGAACTCGAAATGTTAGAGCGTGGCCCACATTGTAAATTTTCAAACCTACGGGTTTTGTAGCTTTTATTATGCCATCGTTTCCTTTGTTTTTTTTTTTTTTTTTTCTTTTTTCCTCCCCCTTCTTCTTCTGTGCAAATCTATTTTCCTCGATCAAGTAATACTGTAGCACTCTACGTGCGTATGGACTCACCACATGCCATACGTGTGAGGTCCTCGGTTATCAAAAAAATACACGTGAGGCTTAGAAATCTTGGACGTTGAAATTTGAAGATACAAAGAAGATTGATGCTATGATCCCAACTATGGGTACAATCAAGCCGGGCCGAGTCGGATATCTAAAAATCCTAGCTCGACTCAATTCAAAATACTCAGTCTCAAAATTTAACTTGTGATCGATCAAATTTTAATATCTTAAGTTCGAGCTCAATTCAATAAAAAATAAATAAAATTTAAAATTAATTCGATTCGATTCTAATATCAATCAAGTCATATTTGAGTTCGAGTTTATGTTCGAAATCAAATTTGAATCAACTAATAATATATATAATAATATATATTATAAATAAAAATAATATTATTAAATATATATATAAATTTGAGTAGACTTATGAGCTTTCAAGTCAAGTATATTGCTAGCTATTTGAGAAATTATTCGAGTTCGACTCAAGCTCAATAATAATCAAGTAGAGTCGAGCTCGAGTAGTTCGCAAGTGGCTCGACTCGTTTGCATCCCTAAACTCTCAATTTTGATGAAAATAAAAATTTTTTATCTTTATTTTGAATTTTCTATTTTATAAATATACAATGACAATCGAAGATAGTAGGAGATCAAAAAAAAAAGAAAAATATTATATCTACTTCCTCTTGCAATTTCTTTGATTATTTATTTTTCTTATAATGACAATATTTGAATTGCTACAGGATTAGCTCTTAGAACTGCAAATTGATTGTTATAAGTTGGAGGAAATTTTTCCATAAGTACCACGTAAAGGCTCATAATATTATTAAAGATTTCCATAATTTCAACCGTGATATTTCTTTAATTAAGTAATTTTTTCTGATAATAATTATGTTAATATAGTGTTTGTATCTATATTATAGATGATGGGGCAATTAAGCTAGAAAATTTTGTTAAGATAATACTATGGAACTGGTACATCTTCATTTTATTATTCATAACAAGCAACACCACCTCATCTTCTAGGTCTAATTAGGCTGTATGTGGTATATCTTCTACGGATCTTGTTGAAAAAATTTATTCCCTCCTACAACTTATTAGTTATTACCCATCTTGTTGAAATAATTATCAGACATCTCGTGAGCCGGAGCAAGGTATGTAGGCCAAAATCTTTGGGAGGGCTCGATATCAAAAATCTTAGAATTCAAAACACAGCCTTCCTCATGAAGCGGTGGTTCAAGATCTACAATGATACAGATCGTCCATGGAGTTCTTTGATCCAACAAATTTACTATACTTCGACCACACCAGATGATCCTCACTTGAGGTGCATTAAAACCGCTTCACCTTTCTAGAAGAGTGTGTTAAGAACAAAGGAGTTGGCTTAGCTCTTTTCTATCATTAATGTAGGTATAGACATCTTGCTTCATTTTGACATGACTCTTGGTCTGATAAAACACCGCTTGATCGGCGCTTTCCACATCTCTACATGATTGCACAACAAACTTGTGGGTCGATCCATCATTTCTGCAACATAGTTAACTAGGCTACACTCTTTAGATGGCTACTTAGTTCAGTAGCAATCAGTGAACTTCAGTCTCTAGAAGTGGTGAGGAGACCATCTCCTACTTGGGACGGACAAAGATAAAGATATTGGACATGACATTCCTCCAGATCCTTCTCGGTAAAGAGATGCTATCTCTTCATGATAGATAGTGGTAAAATTTCTTTCTTCAGCAGAATCATTTGGAAAACACCGTTGCCTGAGAAAGTAAAAATTTTTAAATGGCTATGTTATCACAGTAGTGTGCTTACATAAGATAATTTACAAAAAAGGGGCATTCAAGGTTCCCCAGCATGTCCCTTCTGCTCTAATCATGTAGCAAATCTGGATCATTTAATGCTGGGTTGTGTTTTTTCCAGACAGATCTGGTGAGTACGCATGAGGCTTGGCACATATGGATAACAAGTATAAGAAACCAAAAAGTAATTAAGGCATGGGACTCCGTCCTAGCAAAGGACTTCTGGTGCATTTGGAAGGAATAAATTATATAGATATTGTTCAAAATAGTAAAAAGTTGTAACTATACCGCTTCATTATTTATTTAGTTAAATTATATAGATATTACTAATCTTTTGTTTTCTATTGCTTCATAGATTGGAACAATCATAAGATGAATGCTCCAATCGGAAAAAAAATAATTACTCAAGTTCAAAAGTGAAGGAATTGGAATCTTCTGCATCAAATAAAAAAGGATTGAATGCCTATGCATAAGCACACGACTTCTTTGTTCCTATTACAAATATTCAAATATTATGTGAAATAATTTATTTTTTCTACCATTGCTGATTCTTTTATTAGTGAGATGTTGAATATAAAATTATCAATAATTATTAAATATATTCCATTGATAATTTTTTTAAATTTTATTATTCTTTTATTATCATCAAATTATATTTCGGTTCTCACTATCAACATGTATGCATGGGTGTCTTTGTTGTGAAATATCATTCATCCAACTCTCTATTATTGATTTCATCCTTTTCAACGCTCCAAATTCCTTTCCCAAACCTCATTACCCTCTAACTCTCTCTCTCTCAAGCGCGTTATCCATCTCCCACCTTAATCACGGGACTGGGCACGGTGCTCAGCTTCTGGAGATACCGGTCTGGGGGAGTTCGTTTTGTTTTGTTTTGTTTTCCTTCTCTCTGCGTCCCCGAGTTTTTCAAACCTTTACGATGTGCATATTTGACCGAACTCCTGAAACCGCCTCTCCAAGAAGTCAGTTTGTCTCGCACCTCCCCGCAGTTATCCACCCGCCGAGCAACGTGTCAAGCCCACTCCACCTCCACATTTTACCCGGGATGCATTCCGGACCTCTCCCTACACTTCCCCCTGCCGCCCTTCCCCACCATTTTCTCTCCCCCGGGTTCCCATCTCTCTCTCCCCGCAAGCCGCCTTAAACGCTCGCCATCGGCCTGACCATGAGGCTCTACGTCTACGTGCTGGAAGCCCGCGGCCTGCCCACCGCCAAGCCCTCCGATGGAGGCGCCGCCGCTGCCGGCGTCTACGCGAAGCTCAAGGTGGGGAAGCACAAGTCGAGGACGAGGGCGTTGAGGGGGACCCTCGATCCCGTGTGGAACCAGGAGTTCGTGTTCCGGATGGAGGACGACGAGGAGGGGGAAGAACTCGAGGTTGGGGTCTTTCGGGAGGCGGAGGGAGGCGGTGGAGGGGAGCTCCTTGGCCGCGTCCGTCTTCCCGTCCGCGTGGCTTCAGGTGAAGGGGTGCAGACCGTGCCGCCGACTTGGCTCTCTCTGCAGCCCCGGCACCATGGTGCCAAATCCAAGGCCAAAGACTGCGGTGCGTGTGCTTCCGTTTCCCGAACCTTGATCAGTTTTCGCTTTTGTAGACTTGTGGTGAATAATCGATATTTTGATTGGTATGCTGGCATTCTGCTATTCTTGTGATTGTGATTGTTATACTAGTCTGCGGGGAAGATGGTCCGACATAATATACAGCGTGAAGACGTCAATCAATTGGAGGGTGAAGGAAGTGCTGGGTGAGATGATGCAGTAATGAATATATTTGGAATGGGTGAGTAAAAAAGAGCTGAGTTGATGGTGGTACTGGTGGTTCTGGGGAGAAAAGGTGAATGGGGACTTGATATTGTGCAGTGAGGATGTCTTTTTTGTGTACAACCTTGATTAGATAGATAATGAAGGCAATCAAGGTGTCAACTTAAGTGTGTCTATTGGGATTGAATCATTTGAAGAGAAAGGAGGGAAGAGTTCATAGAAATGTTTGTCCGAGCCACATTTTACATTGAAATGGGAACTAATTGTGGTAATTAGGATGGAAGTTTGGATTTGACATTATTCCTTATATTTGTTTAGTGAGACATCCCAAATTAAGGTGCTTATGTTATTGAATGAATGGAAGATGTCGCAGTCAAGGGCTCGTGGCTTGGGCAGGTCGGTCTCTGCTCTTACGTACGTGAGGTATTGTCTGCTTCAGCCTCTGCCCGCTATGGCATGGAGCCTTATGGTTTTATCCTTTAAAAGATCCTCATAGGAGAAAAAATGTCCCATTTCATATAAGTCAAAGTCCCCTTGACTCACAATTAATGTGGGACTAAAGATGTCCTCTCTCCCACACCACAACAAAAAATCATCTGAACTTTAATCGATCTGGATTCAGTATTGCCAGTTGCAAATATTGGTTGGGATGTTAAAAGAAGAGAAAAGTAGATACTGACTAGACTGTGTAATAGGGTTCAGTGGCTCGGTACCAAAACCTATACTGATACCATCTTATTATAGTATTTGTATATGGTATGGTATGAGTTGGTGAGGCATATTAAATGTTGGTATGGTATAAAACTGCATACCAATTTGGTACCAGTATAGATGGTATGCTCGGTATGGTACGGAACTGACAGGTACATGCCATGTAAGAGAACTTTTGTCATCTCCAAGCATTAGTAAAAAGAAAAGGTTAAACAAACAAGACTTAGTAAACTTTTTGGTTATTGACTTAATAAATATTTTGATACCATTGCATCAAGACTTTCTTGAACATAGAAGGTAGGAGAATTTGGTCATAGAAGGCAGATGAATAAGGAGCAATAAACCAGCCTGCCTTGAATTGAATGATTCTTTAATAAGAAAGCGTTTGAAGTTTGGAGTATTATTATTGAATCTCAATGTTCAAATGCTTATTTGACTCCTTAACTTTGATAAGAAGATGGCTTATTGAAAATTTATGCATAAGCCTAAGAAACTATGGATAAGATAAAGCAAATGGATGTTAAAGTCTTATTCCAGCTGATTATGAAACCCTTTACTTGATTGGAATAGTGCTGCTTTTGTTCAAGCGATGTTGACAAAGCCACGAAAGAGTTAAACCAATTAATGTGAATAATGCATGACAAAAAGTATCTTCTTGCTTGCTTATAAGGCATTGAGGCAAGTGATAGCATACAAGTTCAAAACTCTCCATGCCATTCATAAATTAATCACACAAACAACTTCCTCATCCCCCCTGGCCGCTCTATCAAACATTATTTAAGGCCTTGACTAAAGTTCCATGGTGCTTTCTTGTCAATATCTGGTTCTTCAAAGGTGGATGCTGAACTTCTGCTTGGAAACTGAGTATTTTATAAGGCTTTGTTTTGGGATATTCTTTCCAAGGCTTTCAGTTTAACAAATCGTCTGAACCAATTTATCTAATTTTGTTATTTTTTGTCTATCTGTTGAATATGTAGCGATCTTGCTCATTATTATAGTGGATCCCAACTGGATTCTCTTTGACCTGTGTGTGCTACACCCTTTTGTTCCCACTGGATTCTGTTTGACTTGTGTGTGTTACACCCTTTCTTTCCCACTAAATTCTCTTTTCGTCAGTATTGAGATTTAATGGGGCCACTTACCATAAATTAGTGCCAATTATCATGTGCCGCATGATAACCAAATCATGTTGATTTAAAGACTAAAGCTTCTCAATACTCATCCAAACAAAGCTAAGTTAACCTTTTGTAGATTAAATCGGAGTTTCTAACATCGTACTTGTAATTCAAGATGTTTTTATATGTTATAGCATGCATGGTTATGCTACCTATACTGTTAGCGGGATTTAGTGTATCTAGTTTCTTTCCTTATGTGTTTTTTAAAAAAGGATGTCCTTTAGTATTTAGTTCTGTTGTTGTGTGTTGTTGAGTATTTCTGTGTACATTTAAGATTTTTGGAAATGGTTTAGGATTTGACATTTAGGTAGAATGGGATAATTTCTTTTTTCGATGTCTAATCAAAATCCAAATCCAAATTAGCACTTCCAGATTTTAAATTATGCCTACTTTGGTTGTGAGATTAGGACATGAGTTGAGGCCATATGAGACAAGGTTTGTTATGTAATTCATTGGTAGAATACAATGTTCTTGTTGGTTTGCCTTGGAACATCTTTAGTAATTGATACATAAATTCAAGAACAGTCCTAGTGGATTTATTTATAGGAGAAGCTGTGATCATAAATTTCTGATCTATTTTATGGAAAATTGTGATTTATGCTCTTATACTTTCTTCTTTTTTTTTAGAGAATATAATCAATGATTTACCATTTCTTGTGTAGTTGATCTCATTCAGTGGCATTTCCTGAAATGTGAAATTTATTTTCAGGTAAGCCTCTTTGTCATCAAAATCTTCATATGAATTTGGGTGAAATCTCATATATAAATCTGACTCTTAAGGTTAGGTAACATTAAGGCCCATTTGGAAATGAACTAGTTCAGTGGGATATTGTTGAATTTTCAATCCTAATGAAAAAAAATCCTTGAGGAGATAGGATAGGATGTTTGAATACCTAATCTTGTTGAAGAAAAAATATCCTCGGAAGGAAAATTCTTTGATCCAATGCTTTTTAGTTGATGTTGCACCACCCTTTCTTGCCTCCATCTCATCTTCATTCTCTGTGAGAGATCATGCTTTCTTGAGCCTTGAGATCCCATGCTTCATTGTCACGCGGCTACCAAACCTCAATCAGTCCTTACCTCTTTTAAAAAGGCCACTTTTGGCCTCTCATTATACCATCGCTTGTGCCATTGCCATTGCTGTCAGCGTCATTCTTGATGTCACTTTACCTAGACATTGGATGGGATGTCAAGTGCCAAGTTTCCACTAGAATCTGACATAACAGGATTAAAAGAAACTTGGATACACAGACACAATTGGACAATTTAATTTTGTATTGACATATTTGGAATCCTTTTGATTTTTGATTGTTAAGTGATTTTTATGATCTTCAAGATACTTGGCTTATATATAAGAAATGGTTAGGGGTTTTAATTTCATTTGTGATCAAGTTACCATGGATTGACTTGGTGGCACACCTAATGCAGGCAAAAGATTTCAAGTGGACCTTTACTAGGCCTTGCCCTTCTAGTCATGGTAATATCACAGTCTGCTCTTTTTCTCTATCTGCTTCTCAATTGTGAGTCCCCATCACACTATGCTTGGTTCATGACCGGAATCGGAATCAAAATGGATTGGAATGAGAATCAGAATGACCAAATCCCCTGAAGTGTTTGGTTCATGAGTAGAATGGGAATCGAATCAGAATCGGAATAAAAATTTGAACCCATAAGGAAGAGTGGGGATTGAGTTTTAGGTAGATTGGGCCATTCTCATTACATCCGGAATCGGACTCCCCCCAACCAAGTGGCTGGAATGGGAGTCACCCATTCCGATTCTCATTTCAGACTTCTATTCCCCCAACCAAGCACCCCGTAAAACCCTCGAGCACCATAGAGGAGGATAGGCTACACCCATTCACTTGATTGTGTTCTCCTTCAAGAAGAAATATGGAGTTTAGACCATTGGAATCATGTTCCATCTCTATGGCTAAAGGAGAATGTGGCGGCAAAGAAGTAACAGATGTGCTCTAGCTCTTCTTCTTATTCTTCTTCTTCTTCTCTCCCCCTCCTTTTCTCTTTTTTCTTTCATTCTTTTTCCCCCTCATTCTTGTCACAAGCATGAGATTGAGAAGTTATATGGACCAAAAATCATGCAAATTGAAGAAAATGGCTATCATGGCACAGGATTATGTGACATGCATGCCGTATCATGTTTGTTGTGTTGATTTAACATTTGGTTGATGGTGATATCTGTACGATATGGTTGATGGTGATGCCTGTACAATATGCTTGATGGTCTAAAATGTGACATTGATGCTATAAGATTCTGGTTTGTTTGGTTTTTGGATTTTAGATGTATGAGACTTGGGCTTAGGGACATGCTAGGCTGCCTGGTACTTAAATTCTCATGCATTGTTCACCATGTGAGCTTTTGAATTGGCTAGTGATCATATATATTAGAGAGCCGATCACTTTCCTCTCCTATGATGCAAACTCCAGTTCAATCTAATATGAAGAGAAAGGTAGGAATAGTAGCTGATAAGGGTTGGAGATGCATCGATGGTAATGATAGGTGATAGCAGCATCCACATGGGCTAGCTGAGGGTTCTCCCATCCATAGTTTTAAATCCTATGGGATGTCCTACAGGATGCTGAGATGGGTTATTGTCCTAAGTTTCGGGATGGCCCATCCCACCATTCTAGGGACATCTCATGTTGCAAGTGTCGACGAGAAAAAACAAGATATAGAATACAAAGGAACAAATCATAAATTTAATTAAATTGTATAAGTAATTATTTGATACTGTAGGACAAAAATAATGTTATTTTATATTTGTAGGCCTCTTTGTACATATGTAGTACTAGGAACCAATCACCTGTGATAATACAAATAAATGGGCAGTAATGCTGAATCAACTATGATTCAGTCTAGTTATTTTTACATGAGTTTGAATAAATCATGATTAACCAATTATCATTCATATAAGAAGCCATGTCAGAGGCCTTGGAATTATTTTGAAAGCTTACTGCTAAAGAGGGAGTGATTCATGGAGAAGACTACCAGTAATTATTGTCTAGAGCATGTTATTGCTGGAAATAACCACTCTTTTCTTTACATGGAGGAGAAAATCTATTCAGTCTCTTTACATTTTTGCATCATAGAGCAACTTCTAGATCACTGGAGAAATGTTATGTCCTCATAACTGAGGCATGGAAAAGAACCCATAAGGGGATCAACTAGACCAGTGATAACCATGGATGCTGGACCACTCCAAAAAAATTTCAAAATAGGAAACAATACGTAATTGAAATATGTTTCTTTCAGAGATTCTTTTATGCTAATGCTAATTATTGGTAATTGATTAACATACATAACTATAGTAATGCATTCTTGGTTCATATGTAAAACGTGATCTGAGGTATGTTGAAAAGGGCATAATGCAAGTACATTTGATGATAATTCATAGATTTTTTAAAAGAACACTGGTATAAATTATGAATTTAAAGATTGATCATTTTCTATCTTTATTAGGAACTTAAGGGCATCAAGAAAAACTTAAAGGCTAGTGTTGAATGCCTTTGAGTGCAATTATTATTAAAGTTTGTGTTCCTCACTAGAATTTAAAATCTAGCACAAGCAAAAATTTGTATGAAATTTAACAATCTTTTTTATTTGTCTATCTTTAAACAAGCTCAAAGATGAGCTAAAGACTAATTATCTTGAGATTTGTGGGATAGCTTTGTTAGTCTCATCATTGAAAAATTCAACTTAGTGATGTCTTAATATGCATTATCCAAAAATATGACATGTATCTATGGTATGTGATGTGTATCCAATCCATGGAGATATATCTCTTTGGATTTTCTAAGATATAGAAGGTATCCAGGTATGGTGGCATGATGATGGAGATAACCAGGATGGTTCCTAAGAAGAGCGGAACTTAAAATAGTAAAGGATGCTAACTCTTGGTATATCATGTACACTTCTAATCATGATCCCCATACTGAGTTGAACCTCTCAATTCGAGGCATACTGAGCTAAATCGATGTAGAAATCTGGACGGTTCCTCCAATTGGTTCGATATAGAGGCCAAAGCCTCCATTGATCCCCTTGTTCAATTAAAAATGGCTTAAATAATCTAGCTCAATCTTGTCACCGGCTCGATGAAACCCTCCCTATCTGGTCATCCCTTGTCGCATGATGTTGAGTAAATCCCCCTCTACTCCACTCGCTATTGTAGCACCTTGTCATCACGATGCCTCAAGATCGACACCTTGGTCACCAGTAACATCCTCTCTCTGTCTTACATGGGCTTCGGTTTAGGTTAATGGTCCCCTCACCCTCTCCCTTCCTCCCTCCTCCTTCCCTCTCTCTCTCTCTCTCTTCTTTCTACTTTTATCCTCTCCCCCCTCTCCAGCTCTCTTTGTGTTAGTACATCCTGGAATGGCATGGTATGGACCCATACAATGCCGAATTGGTCAGTGGCCGGTACACCCTCTAGTATTGGTTGGCAGACTTGCTTTTAATCCTAATAATTGGAGATAAATGTGTGACTTGCATGGCTGTTGACTGAGGCTTTATGTAATTGGAGGATAGCCTGTCTTACTCAATTAACAAAAGGTTAGTTGTCCATCAATCTCAAAATGAGATGGCAGATGTTATAATCCTCTATATGTAATGTCAGATGATATTTATTTTCATCTGTTGTTCCTGATACATGAAGTGTATGCATGACAGAGGAAAGGGAGGATAACATACTCTTTCACTCCCATCATCACTTGCAGTTATGCGGCTGAAATCACTAATGAGGATTTGATTTTAATAGGATGACTATCATGGAGTGTAATATATTTAGATTGTATAAGAATTTCTCTAGTGCATATTTATTTTTCCAGTTATTTCGAGAATCCAGCATTGTAAATTTCTAGCACTGTTGTTTGAGGAGCTAAATATGAATCTATGCATAATCTATTCTTGCATGTGTTTTCTGCAAGATTGTATTCTTGTTATCATATTGATACTAATGAAACTTTCCAGTATTATCTTCTTATCAGTTATGACCTAATTATTGGAAATTCAGGAAAAATTCTTCTCACCTCAACATTGTATGGAAGAAGCAACAGCAATTCTGTTAACCATACTTCTCCCCCTTGTTCAAGCCTCGTCAGTAGTGCCAATGTTAGAGAGCTAAAAGACTCGGCTAGCACACCACATAATGTTCTCCAAGGCACAGAATCTCCTACCATGACAAATATGACTAAATCAATTTCTGTAGTAGAACAAACACCATCAATTCAAGCTCATGCTGGCCATTTAACAGAGAACATCCCAGTAAGAATGAAGCAAGCTTCTCGGTTGTTTCTAGAATCATGATTTGTTGGAGTTTTCTGATGTGCTTTCCGGAGATGAGAGCAATAAAGGTGCAAATGTCTTGTTTGAAGATGCTATGCAGATCATGCAAACAAGGGAGGAAACTAATATGCCAGCCAATCTTGAAGGGGGCATTCTTCTTGAGGAAACATACATGATAGAGACCAAGGATCTAAACTCTCTCCTATTTAAACCTAATGCACAATTCAGGAGAGAGCTTGCAGAACTGCAGGGAACCACAAACTATGAGGAAAAACCATGGAAATGGAAGTGCAAGGATCCACCATGTTTAGGAAGGTTGGTCACTTACACAAAAGCTGCAACAAAGTTTGTAAAAGCAGTCAATGCCATAGAAGAGCAGACCTATATGAAAGCGGATGGGAAAAATTTTGCAGTTTTGACTCGTGCCAGCACACCAGAAGTCCCGTATGGTAAGTGCTTTCAGGTTGTTTTGCTCTATAAGATAATGCCTGGTCCACAACTATCTTCAGGTGAAGAAAGCTCTCATTTTGTTATATCCTGGAATCTTGAGTTTAACCAAGCACTGTAATGAAAAGCATAATTGAGGGAACTGCTAGGCAGGGATTGGAGGACAGCTATGAAAGCTTTTCCGACTTGCTGTCTCAATATATTAAACCAGTTGTCTCATCAGAGCTGTCAAAGGACAAAGAGCAGTTGTTGGCACCATTGCAGCTTGATCACCAATCAGATTGGGAATTGGCTATCGAGTACTTTTGCAATTTTACAGTAGTTTGTACCATATTTATGTGTCTCTATGTTCTTACGCACATTGTTTTGTTACGACATGGTGCAAGCTGGGGACTCGAATTTAATGGTTTAGATTTGCCTGACACATTTGGTGAACTGATCACCTCTGGGATTTTGTTTCTTCAAGGCGAGCGCATTTTCAATATGATTTCACATTTTGTGCAGGCAAGATTACGAAGAGGTAATGCTCCCACCCTTATTTTATGTATAGGATGTATGCTGTAGCTTTTGTTGGGACATAATATATGGCATTTCCTGTGTGTCAGTGCTACATGCTTAGTTTTGCTGGAACCTCTAGCAAAATCACTACTTCCCTTTGGCAGGTAGTGATCATGGAGTGAAAGCACAGGGTGATGGGTGGCTTCTTACTGTCGCTTTAATTGAAGGATGTAATTTACCGTCAGCAGCTTCATCTGGTTTTTCAGATCCTTATGTGGTGTTCAGCTGTAATGGTGAAACTAGAACAAGTTCTGTCCAGCTTCAAACACTGGATCCTCAATGGAATGGTTACCTTTTAATGCACTCTCTTTTTCACGATTTTAATCTGCTTAGTTTTTTATTGCATTTGTGGGTTAATATAGAATAACTCACTGAGAAATTCTGCAGAAATACTGGAGTTTGATGCGATGCAAGAACCACCATCCGTGTTAGATGTTGAGGTTTTTGATTTTGATGGCCCGTTTGACCTAGCAGCCTCTCTTGGGCATGCAGAAATAAATTTCCTGAAACACACGTCTGCAGAGCTGGCTGACATGTGGATACCCCTTAAGGGCAAACTGGCTCAAACATCTCAGAGCAAGCTTCACTTAAGAATTTTCTTGGACAACACAAGGGGAATGGAAACTGTAAAAGAATATCTAACAAAAATGGAGAAGGAAGTTGGGAGGAAGGTATTTCAGTTGATACAACCTGTTTCTAGAGGTGCTAGTTTATGACTCTACTGACTGTAGTTCATGCTTGGCAGTTAAACATCCGGTCACCTCACAGAAATTCAATGTTCCAGAAGCTCTTTGCTCTACCACCAGAAGAATTTCTCATCAATGATTTCTCATGCTACTTGAAGAGAAAGATGCCATTGCAGGTCCTGCATTTTGCTGTTATAAAAATTCTTTTCTTAATAATATAAGATAGCGGCAATAGAATGACATGTCTAATGCTGCAGGGCAGGCTTTTTTTATCTGCAAGAATTGTCGGATTCTATGCCAATCTGTTTGGTCATAAAACTAAATTTTTCCTTCTCTGGGAAGACATGGAGGATATCCAAGTGATTCCTCCTTCTTTTTCAACATTTGGGAGCCCAGCTTTACAGATAATCTTGAGGAGTGGTCGAGGCCTTGATGCTAGGCATGGTGCAAAGTCTCAAGATGAAGAAGGAAGGTTGAGATTTCAGTTTCAATCATTTGTATCATTCAACATAGCAAGCAGGTCTGGTGCAGTGCTATTATGCTTAGATCTTTTTCTCTGATCATTTAAGAACTAAGATGTCATCATTTTGATATGGCAAAGATAATTAGCTGTTACTGCTTGTGTTGTGGCTAGGACGATTATGGCTCTTTGGAGAACAAGAACCTTGAACACTGAACAGAGAGCTAAGCTGGAAGAAGACCAACAGAATCAAGGTATAAGAGCAGTTCAGATTCAGGATACTGAGACTCTATTGAATTTTGGAGACATCAACCTTTCAAAGGCTTACTCTTCAGAGGTTCCTCTCCATGTGAGTTGTCCACTCTTTGCTCTAGCAGACCTGCCTTACATTATCAGAATTTTTTTGTCTGGAAGAAATTCTGTCAGCTTTTTCCCCCATCACTTGGACTGTTCGCAGGTAAATTTGCTTATCGAATTATTCGAAGGGGGGAATCTGGAGAAGAAAATTATGGATAAAGTCGGCTGTCTTAATTATTTGGTGACTCAGTGGGAGGCTTTAAGACCCAATGTTTATGAAAGACACATACGTTACAAGTTCAATCGCCACATGTCAATTTTTGGTGGTGAAGCAGTCAGTAGCCAACAAAAAACCCCCACAGCAGCTGGTAATGGGTGGATTGTGGATGAAGTCATGACTATCCATAATGTCCCATTTGATGATCACTTCCGGGTATGCTTTATTCATCGAGCTTCCACCAATGTCCTACATTTGCTATCTGTGGCTTTCATTCTCTTCTTCTTGTTTCTGCTGCAGGTCCATTTGAGATACAAGATTGAGACCTTGCTACATATCTCCTCAACAAGCCAATGTGATGTATTTGTTGGCACAGAATGGATAAGAAGCACCAAATTTCAGAAGCGAATAACAAAAAATATATGTGATAAACTAGCTCATAGGTCAAAGGAGATATTTGAACTGGCAGAGAGAGAACTTTCTGCAAAGGCACAAGATCAGGCTAGCTAGAGAATAGTGCTTTTTAGTTGCATATTAACTGGTGGTCATGTTAACAGTCATAAATTTGAAACATAGCACCATTTGGTTCAGATAGCATTTGTACATTTGTTGAATTGATTAAGCAAAACTGAATGCTAGTAAGAAGTTGTTTTGGTTATTTACCAAGCAGATCATCACTTAGGCTGGAAATATTAACTTGTAGACATGAGAGTTGTGACTCTTCCCGGTTGACTGTTTTGGTTGCCTGAAGATGGGATGACGATCAACAGAAAGGTATATTTTGGCATTGAATTGACTGTCTATTGCTCCGTCCACTCCACTGACTTCCAATTTTGGCCTAGTCTTCTAGCTGTTCCCTTTTCTTGCTACGCTGCCTTCATTCATGAATCTGCTTGCATGTTTGGATATTTTCCAAAATAGTGGGATGTTTGCATCTTAAGAAAAACAATCTTTGTTGATGAGATGATATCAGACTCCATTAAATCTCCCAAGTTCATTAATCCATTTGAGTAAGAAAAATGTTGATTTTTATGAGTATTGAGTTCCCATAAGAAAAAAATAGTTCCCCTGGTCTTGCATATATGTTTCAAGAAGCGTGCATGCATACATAAGTACATCCATGTATGCAATATGTACCCAAAAAGATACATACATATCCTTGCATACATCCACTGCATATGTCCGTCCATAACGCAAATACATCCATCCATGTCCATACGTGTGCGTGCATGCATGCATACAAACACAGCTCGTTCGCAACTACCACCGGGGCCAGCCCGCCAGACGCCTCCACTGCGCCGACTCCACTCACGGCCACTGGGAGTACCGCTGGCAGTGGAGCTCTCGTTTAATATGGACGAATACGAAAGCCGTGAGGATGCCGCTAGCCCTATACTGTACCGTTTCTCATATTACTATTTTTTTTAAAAAAAATTAACGGTTAGACGTTATTTTGGATGCATCCATCTATTTGAAAAAAGTTGCTAAAATATACTATAAATTAATTAATTAAACAATCAATTGCTACCTTAGGGCTTATTCTTTTGCGGATAAAAAATTTATACAAAAAATAATATTTTTTTGAAAAAATATTTTTCAGACAATATTTAGACAGAAAAATAATTTATCCATATTCTTCTATGCATTAGAAAATGGCTCGAAAATCTGTTACCCATGTTCTTTTATATTACTACTTTTTTGGGTAAGTTACATTGATTTATCCATATTTTTCATAATATTTTTTATTATATAAATATTATTATATATACTATTATATTATATTATATTATCACATATTATAAAATTATATTTTATTATATTATAATAGTATAATATTATACTACAAAATTTTAATATATTTATTATTTTATTAATATATATTATATTAATATAATATATATTATATTATATAATATTATTATACATAATAATATAATATATTATATTATAAATATTAATATATAATATATTATATAATAGTGTATTATAATATATTATACTATTTTTATAGTATTATATAAATATATATAAGATAATATATTATTATATTACTATATAATATACTATAATATATTATATTATTTTATGTTATTGTGATGTTATATTATATTATGTTATATTATTAAATTATATTATATAATTATTAATATAGTATCATATATTATAAATATTAATATATAATATATTATATTATATATTATTATATATTATTATATTATTATAATATATTATACTATATTATTATATTATTATAGTATTATATAAAAATATATAATATAATATATTATTTTATGTTATTATTATATTATATTATATTATAATTATATAATTATATTATTATATAAAATATTAATACCTTATATTAATATATAATATATTATATTGTTATATATCATTATATTATTATAATATAATATATTATATTATATTATATTATATTATATTAATATATGTTATTATATATTGTTGGTGCATTAAACTGGCCTCGAGACATGTGGCATATCATATGAGACTAAATCTTAAAGTGCTAGATTCCAACATACCAATTTACCTGTAAAGTAGATTCAGCTCAGTATTTTATCGATTAAATAAATGATGCTCTTATACTCTCCAAATATCTATGATTGGAGAAATATTTAGATTGGATATATGCCGACCTGAACCCTTCTCTATCCAGGAATATTACAGCATCCTTATTTCATCCTGATCTTCTAATGAGGTAAACTATTATTATGACGGACTTGGCTATTTTGCAAATGCCCACAGTGATTTCTTGGACCAGGCCACAGTTGATCACATCTCATGTCCAACTTATATGCACAGCTGTATGCCAGCTCACTTACAGATAATTCTCTAACTATTAATAGACTCTCTTAATGGCCTAACAAACTCTAAAACGGCCTCATCATCCCCTTTATAAATAGAGGGCAGGGATCCTCTATCGGTAAGTCCAACTCTCGAAAACTAAGGAAAACTCTGCCAGTAGAAAATCAAGCCTAGACTTTTGGCTCCTACAGAGTTCTCCAATTCCATTCAATTCTCTTGCTCTTCTATTCTTTTCTACCTCTATTCTCAAGACTCGAACTGAGTTAAGCATCGAAGGATCAAAAATCAAAGGATCCTATCTAATTTTTTGACTGATTTTGCAAATTAAAGGAGTTTTTGCTAGATCACAAGGATTGCTCCGCCCAATCTCACTCAAGTGACTCACTCTATTCTAGATTTTGAGCCCTGAAGCAACAGATTGGCGCTAAAGGAAGGATCTTTTTTGATTTCTTTTGTGAGAAAGATGGTCAAAGCAAGAGCTAAACATTCTTCTCCCTCTACTCTAGAAGAGGAGTACCAGATGTGCCACTGCAACAGCCAATTACTATTGATCCTCATAATTCAGCTTTCTTGTTCAGCAAGTCCAAGCCCTGCAGCGACTGTTCAATAGCTTTAAAAAAGGGAGGAGCAACCATCGAAAGAAGCTCATCCTCTAAATGCTTTATCTCAATATAGTTCTCGACTAGCCCATCAAGATGAACATCATATTGATGAGGCTGACACGAATTTACCCTAGCACTCTGAAAGTTCAAAGAGAGGTTGACCTGGAGTACAAGGTCCTGGATCTTGAAAGGTATATGATGGAGTTCAGGTAGGGGGTTGATCTCAGAATAAAGATAGTTTCAATCTTCAATCTCCTTTCTCTCATGAAATCTTGAATGAACCTGTTTCAAATCGATTCAAGATGCATGCCATCGAGTCTTTTGATAGCTCTGCTGATCCAATAGATTATATTGAGGGCTATAGGGCCCTCATGGCTTTGCAAGGGGCTTCTAATGCCCTATATGCATTGCTTTTCCTGCAACCCTCAAAAAGGTAGTGAGGATTTGATTTTTTGGACTCCCATAGGGTCCATCTCTTCTTTTGAGTAGCTTAGAAGATTGTTTGTCACTTATTTAGGCACTAATAGACCTCACTTGAGGTATGTGGATAGTCTTTTTTCTATTCAACAGCAGAAAGAGAAGATCTCTGAAAATATGTAGCTATTTCAATGTGGCCCCACTGGAAGTAAAAATTTTTAATGAATTAGTTGCTACGTCTACTTTGAAAAGGAGACTCTGGAGCAACCATCTTGTTTTTTCTCTGAATAAAAACTTTTCAGATACTTATAATGAGATGCTCGATCAGATACGTAAATAGGCCTAGGCCGAGGAGGAGGAGGCTATCTTAAGACGGGCGAAGAAGGATAAGACTGAAAAGAAAGGCCCAAGAAGAGTGACGAGCGGACTGAAAATTCAAATTAACCCTAAAAAAATCCGAGGTCAAGAAGCCCACCTCCAATTTTTGATTCATATGCCCCTTCATCGCTCCCCGAGCTTAGATTCTAATGAGATTGAAAGGGAGAGATATCTCCGAAGGCCAATCCTTTAAGAGCCCCACCAAAGAAAAGGACAGCAGAAGTATTGCCACTTCCATAGAGATCATGGCCATGACACTGAGAAATACAGATAGCTACGAGATGAGATAGAAGCCCTAGTACATCGGGGTTACCTCAATAAATATATCAGACCGGTCAAATTCAAAAATTACAGGCCTCTAGTAGAGAAAACTTTTGATGATCACAACCGACCAACCGTTGGTGTTATCAATATGATATCCAGTATTTTGCCTGGCATTGATGATCCGCCCCCTAAGAGGTAGAGAACTGAAAATGTTATTTTTTTTTCTGAAAATGATGTAAAGGAGATCCAAACCCCTCATAATAATGCTATCATCGTCTCTATGATGATAGCAAAATATGATAAAAAGAGTTCTTGTTGATAATAGAAGTTCTACCGATATATTGTTCTATGATACTTTCTCAAAAATGAATCTGACTGGACAGCTTAGGCAGATCAATACTCCTTCATCGGATTCTTAAAAATTTGATGGCCGCTGAAGGAGAAATTACTCTACTAGTTACGGTAGGACATAAATCAAGACAATCAATAGTACAGCTTACTTTTTGATAGTCAAAGTTTCATCTGTTTATAATACTATCCTCAGTCAACCTGATCTTAATTCCCTCAAAGCCATTGTCTCTACTTACTATCTATTAGTGGATTTTGACTAAGAAAGGAGTTGCTAAAATACGTAGTGACTAGACGGTAGCTCAGCAATATTTTATGATTTTGCTAAAATGAACCAATCGGTGAAAACTACGCCAGTTGATATACCAGACGCATTGGATAAGGTCAGAAAAATCAAGGCAAACTAGTGGAAAAGCTTGAAGCTATTCCTTTCGAGATGATCCAAAAAAAATGGTCCAGATCGGTGTGAATCTTAAACCTGGCTTGAGAGAGAGATTGATTAAATTTTTATGAGTAAATGCTGATATCTTTATTTGATCAGCTTCTATATGTCTGGCATCCCAGCCGATGTGATTATTCATAAACTAAATGTGGATCCAAATTTCAAGCCGGTTCAACAGAAAAAAAGAGTTTCACTTCGAAAAGGCAAAAAGCCATTGATGAAGAAGTTGATAAGTTTTTGAAAGTAAGATTCATCAAAAAGCTCACTATCCGAAGTGAATAGCCAATATTGTTATGGTCAAAAAGCTAACAGCAAATAGAGAATCTCATTGATTATAAAGATCTCCATAAAGCTTAACCGAAAGATAGTTTTTCTCTATGAGAATTAATCAGCTTGTAGATCTGCCTTGGTCACAAACTCTTCAGCTTATGGATGCTTTTTTCAACTATAATCAAATCCAAATAGCTCCAAAAGATGAAGAAAATACTACCTTTGTCACCGAAAGAGGTTTGTATTGTTACAAAATGATGCCTCTTGTTCTTAAAAATGTTGGTGCTATATTCCAACACCTTATTAACAAAATTTTTAAACAATAAATTGACCGAAATATGGAGGTCTATGTTAATGACATAATAGTAAAGAGTATTAAACAGGATCGGCATATTACCGACTTGAAGGAAGTATTGGAGAACTTTGAAGGCACAAGATGAAGCTCAATCCCAATAAATATGCTTTTGGAGTTGGCTTAGGTAAGTTCCTTGACTTTTCATTAATCAAAAAAAATAGAAGCTAACTCTGGAAAGATTAGAGCTTTATTAGAAATGAAATGTCCGACTTCTATTAAAGAAACCCAGCATCATCAGATGAATAGCAGTCCTCAGTCGATTTATTTTCAGGTCAGTAGAAATGTGCCTTTCATTCTTTAAAGTATTGAGATATATCAAAAACTTCAGCTGGATAGAAGAATATTAGACTACTTTTGAAGATCTAAATAAGTATCTTGGCTCTCCACCTCTTCTTTCTAAGCGATCGAAGGTGAAGAACTATGCATGTATATTTCTATCTCACTTTTTGCAGTCAGCTCGATTCTAATCCAGAAAGAAAAGAGAATTCAGAGACCGATCTACTATACCAATAAATTATTATGGGATGTAAAAATCGATATAAAAAGATTGAAAAAATGATATATGCTTTGATTATGGCCGTTCGAGGCTCAGGCTTTAGTTCCAAGCTCATACTGTGGTAGTATTAATAAATTAGCCGATCAAATTGATATTACAAAGAGTTGATACTTCAGGTCAGATCGTCAAATGGTCATTGAACTTAGTAAATTTGATATCCACTACCGACCTCGAACTGTAGTTAAGATCAAGTATTAGCTGATTTTATTACAGAATGTACTGTCCTGGATGATGGGTCAATCCCAGCAAGCCCTAAAAGTGATGATTCATTTTAGATTCTTCACGTAGATGAAGCTTCAAATTTTTAGAAAAATGATGCTGGTTTGATTCTAGCTAGTCCTGAAGAGTTCATAACTAGCAGATCCTGAAGTTCAATTTTAATACTTCTAACAATGGTACTGAGTATGAAGCCCTAACGATGGATCTCAAAATGGCAAAAAAGCTCGAGATCAGAAAATTAAAGATTTTATAGATTTACAATTTATGGTTGGTCAAGTTCGAGGTCAATTTGAAGCTAAGGATTCCACGATGGCCTGTTATCTATAGAATGTCAAAAAGCCATCTAAAAATTTTGAAAAACTTGAAGTGCTTCAAATTCCTAGATTAAAAAATATCTGGACTGACGTTCTATTACACCTCGCCACTTTGGATTTTTTCAAACTGAATCAAAAGGTACTGATTGAACAATTGGATAGGCTTAGTATTGAGGTGCTCTCTATATTTTAGGTCAGTCATGAACTGAGCTAGATTGGTCCCCTCGTGGATTACATAATTAAAGGTATCTACTTGACGATTCGACCAAGCTAGAAGTATTAAAAGACAAGCTTCATGGTATGTTCTCCAAGAAGGCCGTTTATATAAAAAGTCTTATTCTCTTCCTTTACTTCGTTGCTTAGCACCATATGAAGCTGACTACGCACTTCGAGAAGTGTATAAAGAGATATGTGGAAACTATCTGGGGGACAGATCATTTGCTTATAAAGTAATCTGGTAGGATTATTATTGGCCAAGTATTCAAAAAGATGCTACTGATCTTGTCAACAAGTGTAACCAATGCCAAAGATATACTAATATCCAATATAAATCTGCTGCTGAGCTTATTTCTATTACTGCCCCTTGATCATTTGCAATTTGAGGGATAGATATACTGGAGCCTTTCCCTGTGGTAGCAAATCATAGAAAATTTTTGATGGTGGCCATTGATTATTTCATAAAATAGATAGAAGTGGAACCATTAGCCCAGATCACAGAGAAAAAGATGCAAAATTTTGTCAGAAAATCTATGATCTACCAATTTGATTTACCTTGGGTTATTATCACTGATAATGGTTGGCAATTTGACAACCCCAAGTTCAAAGAATTCTGCTCCAAGTTTCATATTGATCACTGACTCACTCTGTTGGGCATCCACAGTCGAATGGTGAAGCTAAAGTAACCAATAGAACTATCCTTCATGGTTTGAAGATAAGGCTCACTGATGCTAAAAATTTATGGGCTGAAGAGCTACAGAGTGTGCTGTGGGCATATCGAACCATACATCGAATTCTGATAAGAGAAACTCCTTTCAAGCTTACTTATGGGACTAAAGCTGTGATCCCAATGGAGATTGGCTTATTGTCTAATAGAGTTAGAAATTTTTATGAGTCAGCCAACTCTGATCGATTCAGGACCGACCTGGATTTCTTGATGAGATAAGGGAGCAAGCCTATATCAAAATGATGACCTATAAGCAGAGAATTGCTAAGCATTACAATGTTTGGGTGAAGTCAAAGTCATTTTAGAAGGACGACCTCGTCATGAGACGAGCTGAAGTTTCAAAGCCTATTGAGCAAAGTAAATTGACTCCCAATTGGGAAGAGCCTTATCGAGTCACTGATGTAATTCATCTAGAGGCTTATAGAATTGAGAATTTAGATGGATATGTTATTCTCTGTACTTGAAATTTTATAGATTTAGAAAATATTATCAATGAAAATGATTAAATGAATTGTTTCTTGTACATCATATCCTCCCATGTATCGAGATTCGATCCTTAAATTGGTAAAGCTCCGTAGGGTGCGATATCTTAATCTAGATTTCAGTCTGATAGAGCCCCGAAAGACATGAATGTTTATCCAAATTTCGGTCCGATAGAGCCCGAAGGGCATGAATGTTTATCCAGATTTCAATCCAGTAAAGCACATAGGGCACGATAACTAATCTGGATTTCAATCTGGTAAAGCCCTGTAGGGCACGATATCTTAATCCGGATTTCAATCTAGTAAAGCCCCGAAAGGCATGAATATTTATCCAGATTTCAGTCCGATAAAGTCCGTAGGGCACGATATCTTAATCCAATTTAATCTGATAAAGCTCCGAAAGGCATAAATGTTTATCCGGATTTCAGTCTGGCAAAGCCCCATAGGGCACAATATCTTAATCCAATTTCAGTCTGGTAAAATCTCATAGGACACGATATCTTAATTTGGATTCCAGTCTGATAGAGCCTCGAAGGGTATGAATGTTTATCCAAATTTTAGTTCGACAAAGCCCCATAAGGCACGATAACTTAATTCTGATTTCAATCTGATAAAGCCCTGTAGGGCACGATATCTTAATCCGGATTCTGATCCGATAGAGCTCCAAAGGGCATGAATGTTTATCTAATTTCAGTCCGATAAACCTCGAAAGGCATGCATATTCCTCAGATTTTAGTCCAAAAGAGTCTCAGAGGACTTGATCACCCCATCGACTGATGACTTATGCTGGATATAAGACCAGAGGGGTTTTACATCGATTTCTTATCGACATGATGTTACATTGATATCTAGAACGAGATTATCTTTGGGTTCTCTTGAAAATACCAACTTTTGGATCGAATGTTAAGGCTTGATCCGTCCGTGATCATGCAAATAAAGGTATGCCTAGTCTGTTTTTAATTAATTAGCGATGAATGAATTTAAAGTTACCAGTCTTCGATTTTGTTAAAATTAGTTATTAGTTTTTGATTTCATTGATTTATGAAGATACGTATGATTATTTCTTCCTGGCAAGTAATGAGATTTGCTAGACTACATGATTCAAGTATGCTTGAGAAAATATCCTTTGCATTGATATTTAAAGAAGTTACAAAAATAAGAACCCACATCGAGTTTACATGTTTCAAAAAAAGAGAAAGAAAGAAAAACAAGATGACTGGTATCAGACCGATATATCCTGAGAAGAAAAAAAAACTATTGAATGATCACCGGAGTGTCGAAGTTTTCCTTAGTTATTTCCTTCTTGGGTTGCTCCGACTTCCTAGTATTGATGATGGCCAGCTCCACAGTTAGGGTGGGCTCCAATTTCTTACTAGCCTCGAGGATCTCAGTCTCCACTGGGAGTACCATGGATATGGGTGAAGGAACCAGATCTAGAATTTCGGAGTTAGATCTTGAAATTTTTTCAAGATCAGGCAGTGAAAGATTAAAATAAATTAAAATTTATCTTATAAAATTAGAAAATTTTTAGATCTAAGATCTTATTACATAATTATTACATGGTATTAAATCAAAAATTAAAATATAAAGAGCAAGAACTACATGTTGATCATATCAACATGTTTTATGTTACATCTAATATAAGTAAAATATAATAGATCATATCTATTACCTTGCAAGTTAGACATTCTAACTTTGTTGATCCAGACTTGAGGATGATGTTGTGAGCCGCACATGTATTTGGCCTCTAGAAGTCATCCACACGAGCCCACGAATCACGATCAGAAGTCTTGATCCAGGAAATCAGCACAGTATGCTAATACTGTGCTGATCCTTTTTCGATGGTCGATCAGATACCTCCTTCTTCTTGATTTGGACTCTTCCAAAGATGAGAAATAGGAGAAGAAGTTTTAGATGTGAGATATTCTCAGAAAACTTATAGATAGAGGAAGAAACAAGGTGAACTCACCAACCCTAGAAGAAGATCCTCTTCTTCTTCTCTTTGCTTAACCCAGACATATAATTTTGTGTCTATTATAGCTCCATGCCCCAACACTCTTTCTCCTTGATTTTCACACACCCCAAAGGTCTCTCAATGATCTTTAATTATAAAATTTTTTTAAAAAAATTTATCTTAAATAATGAGATATAAAGAATTCTTGTCTAGGTCAAATACCTAGTCAAGAAAAATTCAAACAAGGCAAGACAAGGGGTGCCCAACTCTTGGGCGCCCCCTCCTTCTTTTTCTACCATGGACCACCAGCAAAGGGCACACAATATGTGCCATAAAAGTCATAAAAATCTCAAAAAAAATTTGAGTAAAATCAGTACCATAAGGAAAGAGTTTTGGTTTCCTAAAATTCTATCTCATAGAATTTGAAATCCAAACTAATTCTTACTTTGACTTGATCCACAACCACATTCCATGTAAGAAAAAAAGAGAGGAAAGCTTTGAGCATGCATGAAGGCCTGAGAGAGAAGGTTTTGTCACACAAAATAAGAAAGAGTGGGCATGGGGGCTAAGGTGGCGCAAGGTGGAATCCTAGTCTTACTAAGATTCAATCTATGACTTGTTCAAATTTGGTTTCTCAAAACAAATCAAACCAAAACCAAATCAACCCAATTAAAATAGATTTTAATCCAATTAAAAATCTAATTTAATCAGATTAAATTAGATTTAAATCTGATTTAATTTTTTAATCGAATTAGAAATTAGGTTGACCCAAGTCCTAATTGAACTAGGATGAATTTTTCCTTGCACTTGGTTTATCCAATAAATCAATTAGACTTGATCCAATCAAGCCCAAACCAAATCTAATTAAATCATATTTAATTAGACTTAATCTCAGTCTATTGACTTAATCAAATTAAGTCAATTAACAATTAAATTGCTAATCGATCCTCCTGCAACACTTGCACTAGGTTAAATGTCAATCATATTAATCATTTAACCCTAGAATGATTCTTAATTATTGATCAACCATCCGATCAGATCGTGAACTCTAATGTGTGTAACCTCATAGGTCTGAACCTAAGTCGATAGCACAAAAGTAAATTTTTATACCAATCAAAGTGACCATCTAGCAATGGTACCCGAAGATCGGATAGGTCAAATGTGTAGTACAACATCCTTAGAACCCATGCGGATATAGTTTTCATATAATTCATCCCTTTGACCAAAATGCTCATAGGACACCTCAGAGTTCAACTGTCAACTATGATCAGGCTGTCCACATTGTATTTTAAAATATCAAATCCATCTGATGGATTATCCTGGCCAAAGTTTTGCTAAATTGAAATATAACGACTCATTCTTCTCCAACTCTTGGAGTGGTCAATCCCATCTCGATCACACTTTGACATCGCAAGTACTTGACTGTGCTCAAAAGCCTTCTGTCACTGAATTAAAAATTCAGTTAGTCCAGTACCAAAGCACAGTGAGTTGCTTGCAAGTCACTGAAGCGATCTCAGATCTAAGGGACACTTATACCTATATCCCATCAGAGACATTCTTGACAGCAGAATGCTCTGAAGTTGGTCATGTTCCATGATGATGTACCTTTACATCTCACCTGTATGCCATACCAGTGTCACCACACTCTTTGGTTAAGAGGATAACCAACCCATATGGCCTACAGCGATCTATGCTCGATAGAAGCTGTCGTCCTTATTAATAGTCTATCATTTGATCATGAATAGTTTTAAGGACTAATTGATAAATTCTCTCTTTATCGAACCTAAATAGTCCTAAGGACTTCATCACAATAACGGAGTTCATTAGAAGATGAAAACTTATGATAAAAATATCAAAAATATATTTTATTTATTAACAAATCAATTACAATACAAGATTGCTCAACCGTCAATGAGTTGACGATTGGTTTTTGAAACATATTTTTCAACAACTCTCACTTGTCCTAAAGCCACTCGGCACAGTATCTAATACCCATCTTCGACTTGTGTTTGTCGAACTCCTTTATCGCTAGGGCTTTAGTGAAGGGGTTGGTCAGGTTCTCCTATCCGTCGATCTTCTAAAGGTCGACGTCACCTCGATCCACGATCTCCCGAAACAGGTGAAAGCAGTGCAAAATATGCTTCGTCTGCTGGTGTGCTTTGGGTTCCTTTGCCTGAGCAATGGTACTAGTGCTGTCGCAATAGAGCAAGACCGGACCATCGAGGGAGGGTGCTACTCCGAGCTCGGTGATAAATATTTTTAGCCACACAGCTTCCTTCGCGGCATCCGATGCTGTGATGTACTCCGCTTCACAAACAGAGTCTGCCACAGTATGCTGCTTGAAACTCTTCCAGCAGATGGCTCCACCATTCAGAGTAAAGATATAACCCGACATGCTTCTGCTGTCATCATGGTCAGATTGAAAGCTGGAGTCTGTGAACCCCACAAGTTTCAGATCTGACTCGCCATAAACCAACCATTGGTCCTTAGTATTTTTCAAATACTTAAGGATGGCTTTAACCACTTTTCAGTAGTTTTCTCCAGAATCAGATTGGTATCTACTCACTACTCCTAGTGAGTATGCCACATCTGGCTTTGTACATGTCATGGCATATATGATAGATCCCATGGTCGAAGTATATGGGACTCTACTCATACGCTTTCTCTCTTCGGGAGTTGTCGGACAATCCTTCTTTAAGAGAGAAATTTCATGGCCTATTGATAGATAGCCCTTCTTAGAATTCTCCATACTGAACCTCTTCAGCGCAGTGTCTATGTATTGAAAAATATATCCCAAATGCTAATCATCAGCCTGTTGACGGTTGAGCAACCAAGTATTGTAATTAATTTATTAATAAATAAAATATATTTTTTATATTTTTATCATAAGTTTTCATCATCTAATGAACTTCGTTGTTATGATGAAGTCCTTAGGACTATTTAGGTTCGATAAAGAGAGAATTTATCGATTAGTCCTTAAAACTGTTCACGATCAAATGATAGGCTGTTAATGAGGATGACAGCTTCTATCGAGCATAGGTCACTGTAGGCCATATAAGTTAGTTGTCCTCTTAACAAGGAGTGTGGAGATACTGGTATGGCATACAGGTGAGATATAAGGGTACATCATCATTGAACATGACCAACTCCAGAGCATTCTACTATCGAGAATGTCTCTGATGGGATATAGGTATAAGTATCCCTTAGACCTGAGATCGCCTCAGTGACTCGCAAGCAACTCACTATGCTTTGGTATTGGACTAACTAAATTTTTAATTTAGTGATGAAAGGCTTCTGGGCACAGTCAAGTACTTGCAAAGTCAAAGTGTGATCAAGATGGGATTGACCACTCCAAGAGTTGGAGAAGAATGAGTCGCTGTATTTCAATTTAGCAAAATCTTGGTCAGGATAATCTATCAGATGGATTTCATATTTTGAAATACAATGTGGACAACCTGATCAGAGTTGATAGTTGAACTCTGAGGTGTCCTATGAACATTTTGGTCAAAGAGAGGAATTATATCAAAACTATATCTGTTGGAAATAATATCCCAAAGTCAATCGTCAGTCTGTTGACGGTTGTGCTCTTTGTTGTATTAGTACATAAATCATAAATAAATAAAAATTATTTTGATATTTTTCATCACAAATTGTCATCTTCGAATGAACTCCTGTGTTGTGGTGAAGTTCTTAGGACTATTTAGACTCGACAAAGGAGGATTTGTCGTTTACTCCTTAAACCTGTTCGCGACCAAATGATACGTTGTTACCAAGGACAACAATATTTATCGAGCATAGGTCGTTGTGTGCCATATAGGTTGGTTGTCCTCTTAACCAAGGAGTGTGAAGACACTGGTATGGCATACAGGTGAGATGTAAGGGTACATCTGCACTGAACGTGACCGACTCCGGAGCTATTTTTGCTGTCAAGAATTGCTCCGATGGGATATGGGTATAAATGTCCCTCCGACCTGAGACCGCCATAGTGACTTGCAAGCAACTCACTGCACTTAGGCACTGGACTACCTGAATTTCTAATTCAGTGACGGAAGGCTGCTGGGTATAGTCAAGTACTTGACTTGTCGGTGCGTGTGTCAAGATAGGATTGACCACTCCAGTTCAGGAGCTGTGTACAGTCGTGTTTCAATTAGCAACACCTTGGCCAAGGTAGTCCTAGTGAGGAGTCACAGGACTGTTTGAGTTGAGCACGACTCGGATGATCTAATCAGGGTTGACAGTTTAACCTGAGTCATCCTAAACACAGGGGTCAAAAGGGATGAATTATACAGTAACCATATTCATATAGATTCTGAGTATTGCGATTGTGACTATTCGATCTATCCGGACGTCGGATACTATTGCTAGATGGTCACTTCGATTAGTACAGGAATTGATTCCTGTGCTACTGGCTTAGGTTCGAACCTGCAGGGTCACACACATTAGAGGTTCCTATCTGATCTGATGGCTGATGAAGAGTCTTAATGTTCGTGGACTATGAGTCCTATATGTCTGAAACTCTGTGATCGAGAATCAAGATTCTCTGATCACAAGTCCTACACATTTTGGGTACTAGGGTCAAGAGTCCCATTGATTTGGGACTCTACGATCAAGGTTTCATATTGATGGACTTTGATACCCGATTGCCTATCAGATTTGGACTCAATATTTATGAGAGGTTTTATTAGTGATTTGATCTCTAATTAACTCAATTTGATTGAGTAATTATTTTTGGATCAAGTCCAATTGAATTGGATTCAGTTGGGTTTGACTCGATTAGGTTAAGAGTTAACCTAATCATCGAGATGGTTTGGTCTCTGATTTGATCAGGGGTTGGACTTAGTCAATTTCTGATTTGATTAGAATTTTATTGAGCCTAATTAAGCCTAATTAAGTTGGGTTTAAATTAGTCTAATTGGGCCTAATTTATTTGGTTCAATTCGGTTGGTTTAAATAATGAAACCACCTTGACCCAAACTCCTTGTGCCACCTCACAATCTCCACGCCTATTTGAATTCACGAGAAGAAACTTCTCGTGAATTTTATCTCATGCAAAGCTCTTCTCACGCCCACTCTTGTGCGCCAATGAATGGATAACTTATCTCTTGCGCCTTCATGACCCTATCCACTTTAGCGCCCCATATCTCACAGGAGAAAAGGTTTCTCGTGAAACATTTC
>NC_026001.2:31179839-31214701 GCF_000442705.2 Elaeis guineensis
TTTATGAGAGGTTTTATTAGTGATTTGATCTCTAATTAACTCATTTGATTGAGTAATTATTTTTGGATCAAGTCCAATTGAATTGGATTCAGTTGGGTTTGACTCGATTAGGTTAAGAGTTACCTAATCATCGAGATGGTTTGGTCTCTGATTTGATCAGGGGTTGGACTTAGTCATTTCTGATTTGATTTAGATTTTTATTGGAGCCTAATTAAGCCTAATTAGTTGGGTTTAAATTAGTCTAATTGGGCCTATTTATTTGGTTCAATTCGGTTGGTTTAAATAATGAAACCACCTTGACCCAAATCCTTGTGCCACCTCACAATCTCCACGCCTTTTGAATTCACGGAAGAAACTTCTCGTGAATTTTTATCTCATGCAAGCTCTTCTCACGCCCACTCTTGTGCGCCAATGAATGGATAATATCTTGCGCCTTATGACCTATCCACTTTAGCGCCCATATCTCACAGGAGAAAGGTTTCTCGTGAAACTTTCCATGCACAAAGCAGCTCGTACCTCTCTTCTCACCCAAGTGGATAGGGATGAGTTGGTTTGAATTTGAATTCAAATTTGATTTGAATTCAAATGTGTAACCATTGTCTTTATCTTCTCACGTGGATAAGACCGTTTGATGTTGTTTAAAAAGAGGAGAAGGATGGGGTGTGCGTAGAAAAATTTTGAGAAAGAAAGTGGGGCGTGAGGAAGCTTGTGCATAAGGTGAAGGTCCAAAACCTTCCGAGAGAAAAGGAAAGAAAAGAAAGAAAATTGGGCACAGGATTTTTAGTGTGTTCCCTAGGGTTTCAGCCTGGGGTTTCGGGAAGTGAGTTAGTGAGCTACGAGTGTCGTGAGCTCACCAAATTTTTGAGAGATCTTCAACATCCTCTCAAGCACATCTGCTGATGATCCAAGAGTCAAAGAATCGACAGATATCGATCGAAGGAGTTCGATCTGCATTGGCGTCGAAAGGGCTCTACAACGAGCTAGCACCCATGAGGAGCCGATCAGACCGAGAGCCTCGTGTGGATGATCAACAGAGGTCAGACATGATGTGTGGCTGCATCACGATGATCAAACTCTTCCGACGGTGATCAGATACGACGATCTACTACCAGCACAAAGGTATTGTGTTCTGAACATATTACAGTAAGTATTTACTGTTCAAATTCGAATTTCAAATTTAAATATATGCATGCTGTATATCATATTTAGATCTTAGTATAGGATAAATATATATTAATTAATTAGATTAATTATTATTTTTTACTGTAAAATCATAATTTGAAAAAGTTTTAAAATTATCATTTTACCCCTGCACTGAATTTCGCATCAAATGGTATCAAGCAGGTTCTAAGATATGATATATGATTTGCATGCATAAATTAAGTTGTAATATAAAAGTTTAAATTTAAAATTCAAAATTTAAAATTTGAATTTTGAAAGTTGTTCGAAATTCAAAATTCAAAAGTTTGAAATTCAAAATTTGAAAATTTAAATTTTAAAATTTAAAATTTGAAATTTAAAATTTAAAATTTAAAATTTGAAATTTGGTTAAATTTCAAATTTAAATTCAAAATTTAAAATTCAAAAATTTGAAATTTGAAATTTAAATTTGTTTGAAATTTAAAATTCAAAAATTTAAAATTTAAAATTTAAATTTGAAATTTAAATTTTAAAAATATATTTAGATATACATGATCCAATAGCAAGTAATCGAATTGGGTTGGTTGCCATGGCCGTCCGATCATAAGAGAAAAGTAGGGTTTTAAGGCCCTTTCTTTCCATTCGATGGGGTCTCCTATGGCGGTAGGGGTGTCGCTGCAATTATATCCCATGCTGATGAAGTAGTGAATAACTTAATTATAAAGGTTCCATTGTAAAATTTATCATGAATGTGTTAGATTAGATCTAAAGGAATATTCATGATTTTATTTTGATTGAGTTATTTTCTGTTATGTAATTAGCAATAGGATTGCTATTTATGAAATATGCTGATCTATTTGTGAAATGAGTTAACATGTTTGGTGAACAGAAAATAAAACTTTTCAAATTTGAAAATTATTTTCGAAAAGCCAAACCCTGACCTATCAGCCCAAAATACTTAATTAAAAGAATTAGTGTTGTCAAGTTGGTCTAGAATTGTGAATTAAGACCTAAGATAATTGCATAAACTTATGGGTCAATGGGTTAGATGGATTAGGTCCATAATTGGGTTAGACCTAAGGTTAGCTTAAAGAAATGGACTAAATAGAGTAATTGGTCAAATCTAATCAAAAGTTGAATTAGATTAGGTCAAGGACACTCTAGACTCAACTCCAATAGTTGCAGTTGAATGGGTCCATGTCTTTAACTAGACCAAGATGGACTTAATTCATGGCTACGTGGTGGAACCCTATTTACTAAGTTGATCAAATTAAAACTAATGAACCGATTGGTGTCTAAGGTAAGTTCGGCAGTTTGACCAGTGGTTCTTAAGTGGGAGCTACTCGCATTGATTAGATCTCTAACGAGTTAATGACTTATCCCCACCACTGATCTCACTTACTGGCCAACCTAGTAAGTTAGATTTTGATTAGATCACTTGGTGATTAGGGCTCACCCATGTCATTAGGTAAATCAGTGTGACTGATTTAGGTGCTCCTAATGCCAGCTTTAATTAAATCCTTTTAATCTGACTTGGTGAAATCAGTGAGAGGATTGAAATTGGCTGGTTAATTTTTTCTCTTCTATCCTTTAATAAAATTCTCAAATTATTAGGTCCCTAAAATGATTAAGTTAAGTGATAATTAAGTCATAGCCTCCCATTAAGTGAGTGATAATGAGTCTATTAGTTTAATAATCATTGGAGGCCCAAAGGCCTGGTGCTTATTGACTAATGGAATTATCATTCATAGTATGATAATTTGGTTTGAGTCTTTCTGATGGTGGTCAGGTTGGCCGGCCAAAGTCGGGCCTAATCATTTATTGGTCCGATTCACCAAATCAAGTCATGTTAATGTTGGACCTAAC
The DNA here is from genome assembly GCF_000442705.2 of Elaeis guineensis. Classification (NCBI taxonomy): domain Eukaryota; kingdom Viridiplantae; phylum Streptophyta; class Magnoliopsida; order Arecales; family Arecaceae; genus Elaeis; species Elaeis guineensis. The sequence goes on from NC_026001.2 coordinate 31,182,846, forward strand.
CAGATCTTTTCAGTGGAGGCCAAAGCTACTGATTAGGTTCTGGGGCAAAAATTTATTACTAGAAGTTGTTTAGAGAAGCAACTGATTATGAACCTACCCATAGATGCACATGGGTTGATCAACCAAAGTTGGGCTCGTGTATAGTCTGTGTGGATTCTAGTACCCACTAAGAATTAAATAATTCTTCGATTGGAGGTTGAGGCTATCAGTTCGTAAAAATATTGAGAGAAACTTTAGACTAAGTTCAAGTCTTTAGTATTAATAATTTATGTACTAATAAAGGTCTGGTTTTTCTTTATGCAGCTATAGCCACTACCCTATCGCTTCGATCATTATTAGATAATGACAAGCTCATGGGACTAATTTCGATAGCTGGTATCGAAAATTAAAAATCATCCTTGAGCATGAGTGGATCCTTTATGTTGTAATGGATCTGGCACCCGAAGAGCCAGCCCGAACGCTAGAGGGACGGTTGAGATACTTACCAGAAGTGGCTCAACGACCGGACCACCGTTCGATGCATATTGCTGGCGACAATGAATGATGAGTTTAGCCGCAGGTTTGAGAACGTCAATTGCAGGAGATGCTTTAAATGTTGAACGACTCCTTTGGCACGCCTGACAACGTTGAAAGGCATAAAACTAGTTGTGCCATTTTCAATGCTCGGATGAGGGATAGGGCCTCAGTCACTGATCATGTACTGTACATGATCGAAATGATTGAGCACCTAAGTAAACTGGGCTTTCCCCTGCATGAGCAGCTCGGTAAGGATGCGATCCTTAATTCATTGCCCAAGTCCTTCCTCCCCTTCCTTACTCATTTTCGAATGACAAAGCCTGTAGTGAACTACCACGGCTTGTTGGGGTTGCTGCAGAACTTTGAGAAGGACCACCAGCTCCATAAGGAGTCGGTGAATGTTGTGGGAGGGTCTTCTTCTGGTCGTCGACCCTTTAAGAAAGGGAAGAAGAACAAGAAGAAGAAGAATAAGAAGGTGCAGCCGCATGCTGGGACGTCTGTACAGGATCAGACCAAGAAGCGCAAGCCCGACCAGAGCTAGGCGGGGTGCTTCTTATGCAAGAAGCAGGGGCACTGGAAGAGAACTGTCCTCTATATATTACCTCCCTGGACCCGAACAGGTCGAAGAAGAAGCAAGGTAATTATATGATAACACCTTGCAACTTTTTCATTTGTGATACTACTGTCTGGGTAATGGATACCGGAAGCCCTTATCATATTTACAATTCGATGCAGGGTCTGCAGGTCAGTAGGAGATTTGATGATGGTGAGAGATTCCTGAACGTTGGAGATGGAAGCAAAGTTTCAGTTCTAGCTTTAGGAATCATGAACCTTGTAATCAATTCTCGTAATGTAATTCTGAGTGAATATCACTATTGTCCAAGCTTTTTATTAAATATTATTTCTATAGGCCTTTTGGCCATGTACGGTTATCAATTTTTAATAAAAGAAAATGTTTGCAATATCATTTTGAATGGTATTACAATGTTTGCTGGACAACTAAATAATAGAATTTACTTACTGTCACAGCCTGTTAATGTGGTTCAAACCTCCGGTAATGCCCTAGAATAGATAATGTGTCAGACGTCTACCTTTGGCACTATAGGCTAGGTCATATCAATAAGACAGGATAAATAGATTGGCTCAAGAAGAAATTCTTGAAGTTCGTGATTGTGAATCACTTTCAATCTGTGAGTCCTGTCTTCTTGGGAAGATGATCAAATCACCTTTTACTGGAAAAGGTGAGCGAGCCAGTGAACTCTTGGGTCTGGTACATTCTGATGTATGTGAGCCCATGAACTCAAGTGCAAGAGGTAGATATTTCTACTTCATAACCTTCACAGACGACCTATCGAGGTATGGGTATGTCTATTTAATGAAGCATAAGTCGAAGTCGTTTGAAATGTTCAAACTATTCCGAAATGAGGTAGAAAAATAAACTAGAAAGTGTATTAAAACTCTTCGATCTGATCGAGGAGGTGAATACCTTTCCAATGAGTTTTTGACATATTTAGGAAAGAATGGAATTCTCTCTCAATAGACTCCTCCTGGAACACCACAGCATAATGGTGTGTCTGAAAGGAGAAATCGAACATTGTTAGACATGGTTCGATCCATGATGGGGTTTGCTGGTCTGCCGATCTTCCTCTGGGGATATGCGCTCGAATCGGCTTGTTACCTTCTAAATAGGGTTTCGAGTAAGTCTCTAACCAAACATCATATGAGTTATGGATAGGACGTAAGCCAGTACTCTCGCACTTTAGGGTTTGGGGGTGTCCAGCTTATGTTAAACGTTTAATTACGGACAAGCTTGGACCTAGGTCTGACAAGTATAATTTTATAGGGTACCCAAAAGAGACCAAAGGGTATTATTTCTACCTAGCTGATGAGCAAAAGGTGTTTGTCAGCCTTTAGGCAATCTTTTTAGAAAAGAAGTTCCTTGGTGAAGGGACTGTTGCCTCTAAGATCGAATTTGAGGAAGTTCGATAGGTGAAAAAACTGACACAATAGCTGAACCTGAACCGGATTTGATTAGATCAGATCCAGAGCCTATTGTTCCTGCATCCTTAAGGCGATCTGGTAGAGTACCACGTCAACCAGATAGATACTATGGTTTCTTGGTCTGAGATGGAGATCCTATCGAACTTGATGAAAATGATGAGGATCCGATCACCTACATGGATGCAATGTATAGATCTGACTCTGAGAAATGGCTAGTGGCCATGAAATTCGAAATGAAATCCATGAAGGTCAATGATGTGTGGACATTGGTTGACCCACTCGAAGGAGTAAAACCCATAGGGTGTAAGTGGGTCTTCAAGAGGAAGAGGGGCGCAGATGGAAAGGTGGAAACCTATAAAGCCCGTCTAGTTGTCAGGGGATATCGTCAATGTTATGGTATAGACTATGATGAGATATTTTCTCCTGTGGCAATGCTCAAATCCATTTGGATTATGCCTGCGATAGCTACCCATCTGGACTATGAAATCTGGCAGATGGATGTGAAAACAGCTTTTCTGAATGGAGAGCTGGATGAAGAGGTGTATATGATACAACCTGAAGGGTTCACATCCACAGATGAGTCTAAGGTGTGCAGGCTACAAAGATCCATTTATGGACTTAAGCAGGCATTCTGGAGTTGGAACATACATTTTGATAGGACGATCAAGACGTATGGCTTCGTTAAGAACAGAGAAGAGCCCTGCATTTATAAGTGGGCTAATGGTCCAGTAGTAGTATTTCTTGTATTATATGTGGATGACATTCTCTTAATCGAGAATGATATCCCTGCATTACATGAAATAAAGATTTGGCTGTCGTCACAATTCTCCATGAAAGATCTGAGAGAAGCTTCCTACATCCTAGGGATGAGATCTATAGGGATAGATCTAAAGGGTTGCTTGGCTTATCCCAGTCCATGTACATTGATACTATGCTGAAGAGGTTCAGCATGGAGAATTTCAAGAAAGGCTATCTACCGATAGGCCATGGAATTTCTCTCTCGAAGAGGGATTGTCCGACAACACCTCAAGAGAGAGAGCGTATGGATAGAATTTTATATGCTTCGACAGTGGAATCTATCATATACGCCATGACATGTACACGATCAGATGTGGCATACTCACTAGGGGTAGTGAGTAGATACCAATCTGATCCAGGAGAGAATCACTGAAAGGTTGTTAAAACCATCCTGAAGTATTTAAGAAATACTAAGGACCAGTGGCTTGTTTATGGTGAATCGGATTTGAGACTTATAGGGTTTACAGACTCTAATTTTCAGTCTGATCATGATGACAGCAAGAGTGTGTCAGGATTTATTTTTACCCTTAATGGTGGGGCAGTCTGCTGAAAGAGTTCCAAGCAGCACACAGTGGCTGATTCAGTTTGCGAGGTGGAGTATGTCGCTGCATCAGATGCTGCCAAAGAAGCGGTGTGGCTGAGAAAATTCATTACCGAGCTTGGAGTAGCACCTTCCCTTGTTGGTCTAGTTCTTCTCTACTGTGACAGCTCTGAAGCCATTGCTCAGGCGAAGGAACCAAAGGCACACTAGTAGACGAAGCATATTCTGCGCCGCTACCATCTCATCCAGAAAATCATGGATCGAGGAGACGTCAACCTTCAAAAGATCGACGGAAAGGAGAACCTGATCGACCCATTCACTAAAGCCATTGCGGTGAAGGAGTTCGACGACTTTAAGTCAAAGATGGGTATTAGATACTGCACCGATTGGCTTTAGGCCAAGTGGGAGATTGTAGAGAATAGTGTCCCAAAGCCAATCGTCAGCCTGTTGACGGTTGTGCTCTTTGTTGTATTAGTATATAAATCATAAATAAATAAAAATTATTTTAGTATTTTTCATCATAAATTGTCATCTTCTAATGAACTCCTGTGTTGTGGTGAAGTCCTTAGGACTATTTAGACTCGACAAAGGAGGATTTATCGTTTAGTCCTTAAACCTGTTCACGATCAAATGATACGTTGTTACCAAGGACAACAATGTTTATCGAGCATAGGTCGTTGTGTGCCATATAGGTTGGTTGTCATCTTAACCAAGGAGTGTGGAGACACTGGTATGGCATACAGGTGAGATGTAAGGGTACATCTGCACTGAACGTGACCGACTCCGGAGCTATTTTTCTGTCAAAAATTACTCCGATGGGATATACGTATAAATGTCCCTCCAACCTGAGACCGCCACGGTGACTTGCAAGCAACTCACTGCACTTAGGTACTGGACTACCTGAATTTCTAATTCAGTGACGGAAGGCTGCTGGGTATAGTCAAGTACTTGACTTGTCGGTGCATGTGTCAAGATGGGATTGACCACTCCAGTTTAGGAGCTGTGTACAGTCGTATTTCAATTTAGCAAAACCTTGGTCAGGGTAGTCCTAGTGAAGAGTCACAGGACTGTTTGAGTTGAGCACGACTCGGATGATCTAATCAGGGTTGACAGTTTAACCCTGAGTCATCCTAAACACAGGAGTCAAAAGGGATGAATTATACATTAACCATATTCATGTAGGTTCTGAGTGTTACGATTGTGACTATTCGATCTATCCGAATGTCGGGTACCATTGCTAGATGGTCACTTCGATTAGTACAGAAATTGGTTCCTGTGCTACCGGCTTAGGTTCGAACCTGCGGGGTTACACACATTAGAGGTTCCTATCTAATTTGATGGCTGATGAAGAGTCTTAATGCTTGTGGACTATAAGTCCTACATGTCTGGGACTCTGTGATCGAGAATCAGGATTCTCTGATCACAAGTCCCATACATTTTGGGTACCGGGGTCAAGAGTCCCACTGATTTAGGACTCTACGATCAAGGTTTCATATTGATGGACTTTGATACCCGATTGCCTATCGGATTTGGACTCAATATTTATGAGAGGTTTTATTAGTGATTTGATCGCTAATTAACTCAATTTGATTGAGTAATTATTTTTGGATCAAGTCCAATTGAATTGGATTCAATTGGGTTTGACCCGATTTGGTTAAGAGTTAACCTAATCATCGAGATGGTTTGGTCTCTGATTTGATCAGGGGTTGGACTTAGTCAATTTCTGATTTGATTAAAATTTTATTGAGCCTAATTAAGCCTAATTAAGTTGGGTTTAAATTAGTCTAATTGGGCCTAACTTATTTGGTTCAATTTGGTTGGTTTAAATAATGAAACCACCTTGACCCAAACTTCCTGCACCACCTCACAATCTCCACGCCCATTTGAATTCACGAGAATAAACTTCTCATGAATTTTCTCTCACGCAAAGCCCTTCTCACGCCCACTCTTGTGCGCCAATGAATGGATAACTTATCTCTTGTGCCTTCATGACCCTATCCACTTTAGCGCCCCATATCTCACACGAGAAAAGGTTTCTCGTGAAATATTTCCACGCACAAAGCAGCCTCGCACCCTCTCTTCTCACGCCCAAGTGGATAAGGATGAGTTGGTTTGCATTTGAATTCAAATTTGATTTGAATTCAAATGTGTAACCACTTGTCTTTATCTTCTCACGCAGATAAGACATGTTTGACGTTGTTTTAAAAAGAGGAGAAGGATGGGGCGTGCGTAGAAAAATTCTGAGAAAGAAAGTGGGGCGTGAGAAAGCCTTATGCATGAGGTGAAGGTCCAAAACCTTCCGAGAGAAAAAGAAAAAAAAGAAAGAAAATTGGGCGCAGGATTTTCAGTGTGTTCCCTAGGGTTTCAGCCTTGGATTTCGGGAAGTGAGTTAGTGAGCTACGAGTGTCGTGAGCTCACCAAATTTTAGGAAGATCTTCAACATCCTCTTAGACACGTCTGCTGATGATCCAGAGTATCAGAAGAATCGACAGATATCGATCGAAGAAGTTCGATCAGCATTAGCCGTCGAAAGGGCTCTACAACGAGCTAGCCCCCGTGAGGAGTCGATCAGATCGGGAGCCTCATGTGGATGATCAGCAGAGGCCAAACATGCTGTGTGGCTGTGTTGCGATGATCAGACTCTTCCGATGGTGATCAGATTGTGGTGATCTCCTACCCACACAAAGGTATTGTGTTCTGAACACATTATAGTAAAGTGTTTACTGTTCAAATTCGAATTTAAAATTTAAATGCATGCATACTGTATATCATATTTAGATCCTAGTGTAGGGTAAATACATGTTAATTAATTAGATTAATTATTATTTTTTACTGTAAAATCATAATTTTGAAAAAGTTTTAAAATTACCATTTTACCCCTGCACTGAATTTTGCATTAATATCCGTATGGGTTCTAAGGATGTTGTTCTATACATTCGATTTATCCGATCATCGGGTACCATTACTAGATGATCACTTCGATTGGTATAAAAATTTATTTCTGTGTTACCGACTTAGGTTTGAACCTATGAGGTCACACAAATTAGAGTTCATGATCCGATCGAATGGTTGATCAACGATTAAGAATCGTTCTAGGGTTAAACGATCAATACGATTGACATTTAATCTAGTGCAAGTATTGTAGGAGGATCGATTAGAAATTTGATTGCTAATTGACTTAATTTGATTAAGTCAAGAGACTGCGATTATGTCTAATTGAATATGACTTAACTAGATTTGGTTTGGGCTTGATTGAATCAAGTCCAATTAGTTTATTGGATAAGTCAAATGCAAAAAAAAACTAGTCCTAGATCAAATAGGACTTGGGTCAACCTAATTTTTAATTTGATTAAAAAATTAAATTAAATTTAAATCTAATTTAATCTAATTAAATTAGGCTCTTGATTGGGTTAAGACCTATTTTAATTAGGTTGATTTAGTTTTGGTTTGATTTGGTTTGAGAAATCAAATTTGAACAAGTCATAGATTGAATCCTAGTAAGACTAGGATTCCACCTTGTGCCACCTTAGCCCCCCACACCCACTCTCTCTTATTTTATGCGACTAAACCCTCTTTCCCAGGTCTTCACGCATGCCCAAAACTTTCCTCTCTTTCTTTCTTACATGGAATCTGGTTGTGGATCAAGTCAAAGTAGGAATTAGTTTGGATTTCAAATTCTTTGAGATAGAGTTTTAGGAAACCAAAACTCTTTCCTTATGGCACTGATTTTACCTAATTTTTTTTTAAAACTTTTATGGATTTTATAGCACATAATATGTGCCCTTTGCTGGTGGTCCACAGTAGAAAAAAGAAGGAGGGGACGCCCAAGAGTTGGGTGCCCCTTGTCTTGCCTTGTTTGGATAATCCTTGACTAGGTATTTGACCTAGACAAAAACTCTTCATATCTCTCTATTTAAAATAAATTTTTTTATAAAATTTTTGTGAAACACAGAGCATTGAAAGAGCTTTGGGGAATCCAAAAATTATGGAGAAAGAGTCTTGGGGCGTGGAGATCTAATAGACACAAAACTAGGTGTCTGGGTTAGAGCAAAAGGAAGAAGAAGAGGGTCTTCTTCTAGAGTTGCTGGGTTCATCTCTTCCCCTCCTCCATCTTTAAGCTTTCTGAGAGTGTCTCATATAAAACTCTTTCTCCTACTTCTAATCTTTGGAAGAGTCCAAATCAAGAAGAAGGAGGCATCTGATCGACCATCGAAGAAGGATCAGTGCAGTACTAGCATACTATGTTGATTTTTTAGACCAAGACTTCTGATCGTGATTCGTGGGCTCATGTGGATGACTTCTAGAGGTCGGACATATGTGCGGCTTGCAACATCATCCTCTAGCTCAGATCAAAAAAGTTAGAATGTCTAACTTGTAGGGTAATAGATCTGATCTATTATATTTTTCATACATTAGATGTTGTATAAAAACATGTTGATATGATCAATATGAAGTTCTTACTTTTTATATTTTAATTTTTGATTTAATATCATATAATAATTATGTAATAAGATCTTAGATTTAGAGATTCTCTGATTTTATAAAATAAATTTTTGATTTATTTTAGTCTTTCGCTATCTGATTAAGAAAAAGTTTCAAGATCTAACCCTAAAACCCTAAATCTGGTTCATTCAATTAGTATCAGAGTCTAGATTATTTATTACATGATTATTTATACATACTTAGATTATTTCTTAGATTAGATCTAATTTATAATCTGATTGTTAAATCTAAAATTAAAATTTTTAGATCAATCACAAACTGTAGGTTGTCTTACTGTAAGGTTTACCTCTTACAGTGCAAAGGTTGTCCTAGTTTGTGTAGATCTATCTTTAATCATAAATTTGTTAGATGTGATCTAGATTAAATTTATGATTTATTAGATTTAAAAGATATTTAAATCTAAAATAAAATCTCTTTGTTAATAATTCTCATGCAAAGAACCATCATATATTTGTTTGAAAAATTTGGACAGTTTAAAGTTGAAATTATTTCAATTATATGAACCTGTTTAGATTAGATCTAAAGTAATTTTATGCTTATTTCACTTACATTTTGATTATGAATCAAATATGTAACTTGGTTGGTAGAACCATGTTGTAAAAATATTTTACAAATATAAAAATTATTTTTGAAAAGTCGAACCCCAACCCTCAGCCCAAAACTTAATTGAGAATTAAGAAGTTGTTTGATTAAGTTCTAGAATTATGAATCGAAGAACCTAAGATACAAACCATAACACATTGGGTTAATGGGTTAGTAGGAATTAGGTCCATTAATTGGGTTAGGCCTAAGGTTAGATTCAAGATGGACTTAATTAGAGAATTGACTAAATCTAATCAATTATTGTCTTAGATTAGGTCAAGGATTCTCTAGATCAATTACAATAGTTTTAGTTGGTCAAGTCCATATCTTTAACGAGAATCAAACGGACTTGATTCTTGGCTAAGCGGTCTAGCATGAACTGTTAAATTGATCTAATCGAAACTAATTAAACCAATTGGTGTCTAAGGTAAACCAGACCGATGGTTTTTAATTGGCAGCCCACTTACCTGGCCATTTTTGATGGTGTCTAAGACAAGCTTTGGCAGCTCCTCCCACCGATCGAACTTACCTGCCCTCTTGGTGAAATTATGTTTTGATCGGATCACTTGACTATTCAAGCTGACCCATGTCAGCTAGGTAAATCAGTGTGACTGATCAAGTGCTTTTAGACTAGCCCTTTTAATGGTCTCCCTTAAGCTGACTTGGTGAAGCCAGTGGGAGGATCATAATAAATTGGTTCATTTGATCTTCTCCTCTAAATTAATTAAATCTTCTAAAATTATTAGGTCCTTAAAATAAAATAGTTATGGTGATAACTAGATCATAGCCTCCCATTAAGTGGATGATAATGGGTCCATCAGTTGAATAATCATTGGAGGCCCAAAGGTCTGGTGCTTATCGGCTGATGGAATGTCATTCATAATATGATTTCTTGACTGCATCTTTCTAAATAGTGGTTAGGTTAGCCAACCAAAGTTGGGCCTAATCATTCATTGGCTAGATGGGCCAAGTATGGTCATGTTAATGGTTGGACCTAATCAAACCTTTTCAGTGGAGGCCAAAGCCTACTGATTAGGAACTGGGGCAAAATTAAAATTACTAAAAATTATTTAAAAAAATAATTTATTATGAACCTACCCTTAGATGTACATGGGTTAGCCAACCAAAGTTGGGCTTATGTGCAGTCTAAGTGGATTTTAGTTTCCACTAAGAAATTAGGGTAATTCTTTGAATTGGAGGAAGAGGCTACCAATTCGAATGAAATAGTGAGAGAAATCTTTTGATTAAAGTCCAAATCTTTAGGTTTAATGAATCAATTACTAATTAGGTCATGGTTTTCTTTTGTGCAGATATGGCCACTTCCCTATCGCTCTGATCATTGTTGGACAACGATAAGTTGGTGGGATCCAACTTCGGTAGCTGGTACCGAAAGTTGAAGATAGTCCTGGAGCATGAACGGATCCTATATGTGATAATAGATCCTGCACCTGAGGAGCCAGCTGCCAATACACATGGAACAGTTAGAGACACTTACCAGAAGTGGCTCAGTGACTAGACCACGGTGCGCTGCATCATGCTGGTTGCCATGAGCGACGAGTTCAGTCGTAGATTTGAGAGGACTCAGCCAAAGGATATGCTTCAAGTGTTGGAGAATGCCTTTGGCACACCCGATGACGTGGAGAGGCACAAGACTAGTTGTGCCATCTTTAACGCCAAAATATGGGATGGTGCCTCTGTCACTGATCATGTATTGTACATGATCGAGCTGATGGAGTGTCTGAGCAAGCTTAGCTTTACCTTGCATGAGCAGCTTGGAAAAGATGCAGTACTGAACTCACTGCCCAAGTCTTATCTTTCATTCCTCACTCATTATAGAATGACAAAGCCTGAAGTAAACTACCACGGGTTACTGGGGTTGCTTCAGAATTTTGAGAAGGATCACCAACTCCACAAGGAGTTGATGAACTTAGTGGGAGGTTTGTCTTCTAGTTCTCGATCCTTTAAGAAAGGGAAGAAGAACAAGAAGAAGAAAGTGAAGAAGGTGCAAGTTCAGGCTAGGACATCAGTGCAAGGCCAGACTAGAAAGATCAAGCCCGATAAGAGTCAAGCTGAATGCTTCTTTTGCAAGAAGCGAGGGCACTGGAAGAGAAACTGTCCTCAGTACATTGCCTCCATGGATCCGAACAGGTAGAGAAAGAAGCAAGCTGTTGCTGGACAAGGTATTTATATGATAACTCCTTGTAATTTCTCTATTTGTGATATAACTGACTGGGTATTGGATACTGGTAGCCCTTACCATATTTGTAATTCATTGCAGGGGTTGTAGGTCAGTAGGAGATTCGAGCAAGATGAGAGATTCCTGAACGTTGGAGATGAAAGATCAGTTTCAGTTCTAGCATTAGGAATCTTGAAATTTATATTTGAGTCCCATACCATTGTTCTTAATGATTATCATTTCTGTCTCAGTTTTTTTTTAAATATTATTTCTGTAGGCCTTCTGGCTAAAAATATTTATGAAATTTCAATAAAGAAACCAATTTGTAATATCATTATGAATGGTGTTACTATTTTTTGTGGACATTTGAACAATGGTGTGTATATGTTATCACAACCTGTTAACGTAGTTTATTCTATAGGCAAGCACCCTCGATTAGATAGTGTATCAGATATCTACTTATGGCACTATAGGCTAGGTCATATAAACAAGAACAGGATAAACAGGTTGACTCAAGAGAGAATCTTCGAAGTCAATAATTGTGAATCACTTCCAACCTTTGAGTCCTGTCTTCTTGATAAAATGACCAAGTCACCTTTTACTGAAAAAGGTGAGAGAGCTACTGAGCTCTTGGGCCTAGAACATACTGATGTATGTGGGCCCATGAGCACAAGTGCTAGAGGTGGATATTTCTACTTCATCACTTTCATGGATGATCTATCCAGATATGGATATGTCTATCTGATGAAACATAAGTCAGATTCATTTGAAATGTTCAAAAGATTTCGAAGTGAAGTAGAAAAATAAACTGGGAAGAGTATTAAAACTCTTCGATCTGATCGAGGAGGAAAATACTTTTCTGATGAGTTTCTCACATATCTAGGAGAGAATGGGATTCTCTCCCAATGGACTCCTCCAAGAACACCACAGCATAATGGTGTGTCTGAAAGGAGAAATTAGACTCTGTTAGACATGGTTCGATCTATGATGGATTTTGCCAGCTTGCCGATATCCTTCTGGGGATATGCACTCGAATTGACCTGTTATCTATTAAATAGGATTCCATGTAAGTCTATAATTAAGACTCCATATGAGATATGGATAGGGCGTAAGCCAGCACCTTCACACCTTAGGGTCTGGGGGTGTCCGGCCTATGTCAAACGGTTAGTTATAGATAAACTTGGATCTAGGTCTGATAAATGCACATTTATAGGGCACTCCAAAGATACCAAAGGATATTTTTTCTACCATACTAATGAACAAAAGGTGTTCGTTAGCCTTAAGACAATCTTTTTAGAAAAAAAATTTCTTAGTGAAGGAATCGTTGCCTCTAAGGTTGAACTTGATGAAGTTCAACAGGTAGAAGGACCGACACTAATAGCTGAACGTGAGTCAAATTTGATTAGATCATATCCAGAGCCCAATGTACTTGCACCATTAAGGCGATCTGGTAGAGTACCGCATCAGTCGGACAGATACTGTGGTTTCTTGGTCCGAGATGGTGATCTCATCGAACTCGATGAGAACGATGAGGATCCGATCACCTATATGGATGCATTGCAGAGATCTGATTCTGAGAAATGGCTTGAAGCCATGAAATTCAAAATGAAGTCCATGAAGGTCAACAATGTATGGACATTGGTTGACTCACTTGAAGAGGTTAAACCCATTGGGTGTAAATGGATCTTCAAAAGGAAGAGGGGTGCAGACGGAAAGGTTGACACCTATAAAGCCCATCTGGTTGCCAAAGGATATCGCCAACATTATGGCATTGACTATAACGAGACGTTCTCCCCTGTAGCAATGCTCAAATCCATTCAGATAATGCTTGCAATAGCTGTCCATCTGGATTATGAGATCTGGCAGATGGATGTAAAGACAGCTTTCCTGAATGGAGAGCTGACCGAAGAGGTGTATATGATACAACTTGAGGGGTTTACATCCACAGATGAGTCCAAGGTGTCCAAGCTTCAAAGATCCATTTATGGATTGAAGCAAGCTTCTCGGAGTTGGAACATGCATTTTGATAAGGTGATCAAAACGTATGGCATCGTTAAGGATGGAGAAGAGTCCTGCATCTATAAATGGGCAAATGGTCCAGTTGTAGTATTTCTTGTCTTGTACGTGGATGATATTTTCTTAATCAGGAATGACATCCCCACACTATAGGGAATAAAAGTTTGGTTGTCATCGCAGTTCTCCATGAAGGACTTGGGTGAAGCATCCTACATCCTAAGGATGAAGATCTATAGAGATAAATCAAAAGGATGCTTGGGTTATCCCAGTCCACATACATAGACACTGTACTAAAGAGGTTCAGCATAAAGAATTCCAAGAAGGACTATCTACCGATAGGCCATGAAAATTCTCTCTCTAAAAAGGATTGTTCGATAACTCCTGAAGAGAGAGAGCGTATGAATAGAGTCCCATATGCTTCGACCATGAGATCTATCATGTACGCCATGACATGTACAAGGCCAGATGTAGTATACTCATTAGGAGTAGTGAGTAGATACCAATCTGATCCTAGAGAAAACTACTAGAAAGTGGTTAAAGCCATCCTTAAGTATCTGAGAAATACTAAGGACCAATGGTTGGTTTATGGTGAGTTAGATCTGAAACTTGTGGGGTTCACAGACTCTAGCTTTCAATCTGACCATGATGACAGCAGAAGCATGTTGGGTTATATTTTTACTCTGAATGGTGGAGCCATCTGCTGGAAGAGTTTCAAGCAACATACTGTGGTAGACTCTATTTGTGAAGTGGAGTACATCGCAGCATCGGATGCCACGAAGGAAGCTGTGTGGATGAGAAAATTCATCATCGAGCTCTAAGCAGCACTCTCCCTCGATGGTCCGGTCCTGCTCTACTGCGATAGCACTGGTGCCATAGCTCAAGCGAAGGAACCCAAAGCACACCAACAGACGTAGCACATTTTACGTCGCTTCCATCTGGTCCGAAAGATCTTGGATTGAGGTGACATCGACCTTCAGAAGATCGACAGAAAGGAAAATCTGATCGACCCTTTCACTAAAGCTCTGACGATAAAAAAGTTTGACAACCACAAGTCAAAGATGGGTATTAGATACTGTGCTGAGTGGCTTTAGAACAAGTGGGAGTTGTTGAAAAATATGTCCCAAATGTCAATCGTCAGTCTGTTGACGGTTGAGCAACCAAGTATTGTAATTGATTTGTTAATAAATAAAATATATTTTTGGTATTTTCATCATAAGTTTTCATCTTCTAATGAACTCCATTGTTATGATGAAGTCTTTAGGACTATTTAGGTTCGATTAATAGAAGATTTATCGATTAGTCCTTAAAACTATTCACGATCAAATTATAGGCTGTTAATAAGGACGACAGCTTCTATCGAGCATAGGTCGCTGTAGGCCATATGGATTGGTTGTCCTCTTAATCAAAGAGTATGGAGATACTGGTATGGCATATGGGTGAGATGTAAGGGTACATCATCATTGAACGTGACCAACTCCAGAGCATTTTGCTATTGAGAATGTCTCTGATGGGATATAGGTATAAGTATCTCTTAGACCTGAGATCGCCTCAATGACTTGCAAGCAACTCACTATGCTTTGGTATTGGACTAACTAAATTTCTAATTCAGTGACGGAAGGCTTTTGAGCATAGTCAAATACTTGTGAAGTCGGAGTGTGATCAAGATGGGATTGATCACTCTAAGAGTTGGAGAAGAATAAGTCACTGTATTTCAATTTAGCAAAACTTTGGCCAGGATAATCCATTAGTGAAGGAACCAGATCTAGGATTTCAGGATTAGATCTTGAAACTTTTTCAAGATCAGACAGTGAAAGACTAAAATAAATCAAAAATTTATCTTATAAAATTAGAGAATCCTTAGATCTAAGATTCTATTACATGATTATTACATAGCATTAAATCAAAAATTAAAATATAAAAAATAAGAACTACATGTTGATCATATCAACATATTTCAATACTACATCTAATGTATGTAAAATATAATAGATCAGATCTATTACCTTGCAAGTTAGACGTTCTAACTTTGCTGATCCGGGTTTGAGGATGATGTTGTGAGCCGCACATGCATCTGACCTCTAGGTGTCATCCACACGAGCCCACGAATCACGATCAGAAGTCCTGATCCAGAAAATTAGCACAGTATGCTAGTACTGCATTGATCCTTCTTCAATGGTCGATCAGATGCCTCCTTCTTCTTGATTTGGACTCTTCCAAAGATAAAAAGTAGGAGAAGAAGTTTTAGATGAGACACTCTTAAAAAACTTACAGATGGAAGAAAGAAAGTGATGAACCCAGCAACTCTAGAAGAAGACCCTCTTCTTCTTCTCTTTGCTCTAACCCAGACACCTAGTTTAGTGTCTATTAGATCTCCATGCCTCAAGACTCTTTCTCCTTGATTTTTGGATGCCCCAAAGGACTCTCAATGCTCTATGTACCACAAAAATTTCATAAAGAAAATTATTTTAAATAGAGAGATATGAAGAGTCCTTGTCTAGATCAAATACCTAGTCAAGGATTATCCAAACAAGGCAAGACAAAGGGCGCCCAACTATTAGGCATCTTCTCCTTCTTCTTCTACTGTGGGCCATTAGCAAAGGGTGCATATTATGAGCCATAAAAGCCATGAAAATCTCAAAAAAAATTTGGATAAAATCAGTGCCATAAGGAAAGAGTTTTAGTTTCCTAAAACTCTATCTCATAAAATTTGAAATCCAAACTAATTCTTACTTTGACTTGATCCACAACCATATTCCATATAAGAGAGAAAGAGAAGAGAGTTTTGGGCATGCGTGAAGACTTAGGAGAGAGGGTTTTGTCATACAAAATAAGAGAGAGTGAGAGTGGGATAAGAGAGAGTGGGCATGGGGGGCTAAGGTGGCGCAAGGTGGAATCCTAGTCTTACTAGGATTCAATCTATGACTTGTTCAAATTTGATTTCTCAAACCAAATTAAACCAAAATCAAATCAGCCTAATTAAAATAGATCTTAACCCAATGAAGAGCCTAATTTAATCAGATTAAATTAGATTTAAATTAGATTTAATTTTTTAATCAAATTAAAAATTAGGTTGACCCAAGTCCTATTTGAACTAGGACTAATTTTTTCTTGCACTTGGCTTATCCAATAATCCAATTGGACTTAATCCAATCAAGTCCAAACCAAAGTTAATTAAACTATATTTAATTAGACTTAATCTCACTCCTTTGGCTTAATCAAATTAAGCCAATTAGCAATCGAATTGCTAGTCGATCTTCCTGCAACACTTGCACTAGGTTAAATGTCAATCGATTGGTCGTTTAATCCTAGAACGATTCTTAATCATTGATCAACCATCTGATCGGATCGTGAACTCTAATAGGTGTGACCTCATAGGTCCGAACCTAAGCTAGTAGCATAAGAATAAATTTTTGTACCAATCAAAGTGATCATCTAGCAATGGTATCCGACGATCGGATAGATCGAATGTGTAAAACAACATCCTTAGAACCCATACGAATATAGTTTCCATATAATTCATCCTCTTGACCAAAATGCTTCTAGGACATCTTAGAGTTCAACTATCAACTCTGATCAGGTTGTCCACATTGTATTTCAAAATATCAAATCCATCTGATGGATTATCCTGGTCAAGATTTTGGTAAATTGAAATACAACGACTCATTCTTCTCCAACTTTTGGAGTGGTCAATCCCATCTTGATCACACTCTGACTTTGCAAGTACATGACTGTGCCCAGAAGCCTTCCATCATTGAATTAAAAATTCAATTAGTCCGGTACCAAAGCACAGTGAGTTGCTTGCAGGTCACTGAGGCGGTTTTAGGTCTAAGGGACACTTATACCTATATCCCATCAGAGACATTCTCGACAGCAGAATGCTCTGGAGTTGGTCATGTTCAATGATGATGTACTCTTATATCTCATCTGTATGCCATATCAGTGTCTCCACACTCCTTGGTTAAGAGGACAATCAATCCATATGGCCTACAGCGATCTATGCTCGATAGAGGCTGTCGTCTTTATTAACAGCCTATCATTTGGTCGTGAACAGTTTTAAGGACTAATCGATAAATCCTCTCTTTATCGAACCTAAATAGTTCTAAGGACTTCATCATAATAATGGAGTTCATTAGAAGATGAAAACTTTTGATGAAAATACCAAAAATATATTTTATTTATTAACAAATCAATTACAATACTTGATTGCTCAACCGTCAACAGACCGACGATTGACATTTGGGACATATTTTTCAACAACTCCCACTTATCCTAAAGTCACTCGGCACAGTATCTAATACCCATCTTCGACTTGTGATTGTCGAACTCCTTTATCGCCAAGACTTTAGTGAAGGGGTCGGTCAGGTTCTCCTTTCCATCGATCTTCTGAAAGTCGACATCACCTCGATCCACGATCTCCCAGACCAGGTGGAAGTGGCACAAAATATGCTTCATCCGTTGGTGTGCTTTGGGTTTCTTTGCCTGAGCTATGGCACCGGTGCTGTCGTAGTAAAGCAAGATCGAACCATCGAGGGAGGGTGCTACTCTGAGTCCGATGATGAATTTTTTCAGCCACACAGCTTTCTTCGTGGCATCCGATGCTGCGATGTGCTCCGCCTCACAAACAGATTCTGCCACAGTATGCTGCTTGAAACTCTTTCGATAGATGGCTCCACCATTCAGAGTAAAGATATAACCCGACACGCTTCTGCTGTCATCATGGTCAGATTGAAAGCTGGAGTCTGTAAACCCCACAAGTTTCAGATCTGACTCACCATGAACCAACCATTGGTCCTTAGTATTTTTCAAATACTTAAGGAAGGCTTTAACTACTTTTCAGTGGTTTTCTCCAGGATCAGATTGGTATCTACCCACTACTCTGAGTGAGTATGCCACATCTGGCCTTGTACATATCATGGCGTACATGATTGATCTCATGATCGAAGCATATGAGACTCTACTCATACGCTCTCTCTCTTCAGAAGTTGTCGGACAATCCTTCTTAGAGAGAGAAATTTCATGACCTATCGGTAAATAGCCCTTCTTGAAATTCTTCATACTGAACCTCTTCAGCATAGTATCTATGTATGTGGACAGGGATAACCCAAGCATCCTTTTAGATCTATCCCTATAGATCATCATCCCTAGAATGTAAGATGCTTCACCCAAGTCCTTCATAGAGAACTGCGATGATAACCAAACTTTTATTCCCTGTAGTGTGGGGATGTCATTCCCGATTAAGAGAATGTCATCCACGTACAATACAAGGAATAGCACAATTGGATCATTTGTCCATTTATAGATGCAGGGCTCCTCTCCATTTTTAACGAAGCCATACGTTTTGATCACCTTATCAAAATACATGTTCCAACTTTGAGAAGCTTGCTTCAATCCATAAATGGATCTCTAAAGCTTGCACACCTTGGACTCATTTGTGGATGTAAACCTCTCAGGTTGTATCATATACACCTCTTCTATCAGCTCTCCATTCAGAAAAGTTATCTTTACATCCATCTGCCAGATCTCATAATCCAGATAGGCAACTATTGCAAGCATTATCAAATAGATTTGAGCATTACCGTAGGAGAGAACGTCTCGTCATAGTCAATACCATAACGTTGACGATACCCCTTGGCAATCAGACAGGCTTTATAGGTCTCCACCTTTCCGTCTGCGCCCCACTTCCTTTTGAAGACCCATTTACACCCAATGGGTTTAACCCTTTCAGGTGGGTCAACCAATGCCCATACATCGTTGGCCTTCATGGACTCCATTTTGGATTGCATGGCTTCAAGCTATTTTTCGAAATTAGGTCTCTGCATTGCATCCATATAAGTGATTGGATCCTCATCATTCTCATCGAGTTCGATGGGATCACCGTCTCGGACTAAGAAACTGTAGTATCTGTCCGACTGCCAACATGATGTAGAGCACCGTGATTCGATCACTGAGTCACTTCTGAAAAATGTCTCTGACTGTTCCACGTGCATTGACAGCTGGCTCCTCAGGTGTAGGATTCATTATCACATATAGGATCCGTTCATGCTCCAAGACTATCTTCAACTTTCGATACCAGCTACCAAAGTTGGGTCCCACCAACATATCATTGTCCAACAATGATTGGAGCGATAGGGAAGTGGCCATATCTACACAAAAAAAATCATAACCTAATTAGTAATTGATTTATTAAACCTAAAGATTTGGACTTTAATCAAAAGGTTTCTCCTACTATTTTATTCGAATTGGTAACCTCTACCTCCAATTCGAGGAATTACCCTAATTTCTTAGTGGGTACTAGAATCTACTTAGACTGCACACAAGCCCAACTTTGGTTGGCCAACCCATGTACATCTAAGTGTAGGCTCATAACCAATTCTTTCTCTAAATAATTTTTAGTAATTTAAATTTTGCCCCGGTCCCTAATCAGTTGGCTTTGGTCTCCACTAAAAAGGTCTGGTTAGGTCCAACCATTAACATGACCATACTTGGCCCATATAGCCAATGAATGATTAGGCCCAATTTTGATTGGCTAACCTAACCACTATTTAGAAAGATACAGTCAAAAAATCATATTATGAATTACAATTCCATCAACCGATAAGCACCAGGCCTTTGGGCCTCCAATGATTATCCAACTGATGGACCCATTATCATCCACTTAATGAGAGGCTATGATCTAGTTATCACAATAACTATTTCATTTTAAGGACCTAATAATTTTAGAAAATTTAATTGATTTAGAGGATGAGATCAGATGAACCAACTTATCATGATCCTTCCACTGGCTTCACCAAGTCAGCTTAAGGGAGACCATTAAAAGGGCCGGTCTAGGAGCACCTAAATCAGTCACACTGATTTACTTAGCTGATATGGGTCAGCTCGAATAGTCAAGTGATCCGATCAAAATATAATTTCACCAAGAGGCCAGGTAAGTTTGATCGATGGGAGGGTCTGCCAAAGCTTGCCTTAGACACCATCAGAAATGGTCAGGTAAGCGAGCTGCCAATTAAAAACCACCGATCTAGTTTACCTTAGACACCAACTGATTTAATTAGTTTCGATTAGATCAACCTAACAGTTCATGCTAGACCGCTTAATCAAAAATCAAATCCATTTGGTTCTTGTTAAAAATATGGACTTGACCAACTACAACTATTGTAATTGATCTAGTGAATCCTTGACCTAATCCAAGACAACTATTGATTAGATTTAGTCAATTCTCTAATTAAGTCCATCTTTAATCTAACCTTAGGTCTAACCCAATTAATGGACCTAATTCCCACTAACCCATTAACCCAATGTGTTATGGTTTGTGTCTTAGGTTCTTCAATTCACAATCCTAGAACCAAATCAAACAACTTCTTAATTTTCAATTAAGTTTTGGGCTGAGGGTTGGGGTTCGACTTTTTGAAAATAATTTTTATATTTATAAAATATTTTTATGACATGGTTCTACCAACCAAGTTGCATGTTAGATTTATAATCAAAATACAAGTGAAATAAGCATGAAACTACTTGAGATCTAATCTAAACAGGTTTATGTAATTGAAACAATTTCAACTTTAAAATGCGTAAATTTTTCAGACAAATATATGATGATTTTTTGGGCAAAAATTATTAACAAAGAGATTTTATTTTAGATTTAAATATCTTTTAAATCTAATAAATCATAAATTTAATCTAGATCATATCTAACAAATTTATGATTAAAAATAAATCTACACGAACTAGGACAACCTTTGCACTGTAAGGAGTAAACCTTACAGCAGGACAACTTATAGTTCGTGATTGATCTAAAAATTTTAATTTTAGATTTAACAATCAGATTATAAATTAGATCTAATCTAAGAAATAATCTAAGTATGTATAAATAATCATATAATAAACAACCTCAGCTCTGATACCAATTGAAGAAACCAGATCTAGGGTTTCAGGGTTAGATTTTGAAATTTTTTCAAGATCAGGTAGTGGAAGACTAAAATAAATCAAAATTTATTTTATAAAATTAGAGAATCTCTAGATCTAAGATTCTGTTACATAATTATTATATGATATTAAATCAAAAATTAAAATATAAAGAGCAAGAACTACATGTTGATCATATCAACATGTTTCTATGCTACATCTAATGTATGTAAAATATAATAGATCAGATCTATTACCTTGCAAGTTAGATGTTCTAACTTTGCTGATCCAGGCTTGAGGATGATGTTGCAAGCCGCACATACATCCAGCCTCTAGGAGTCATCTACACGAGCCCACGAATTACGATCAGAAGTCCTGATCCAGGAAATCAGCACAGTATGCTAGTACTGTGCTGATCCTTCTTCGATGGTCGATCAGATGCCTCTATCTTCTTGATTTGGACTCTTCCAAAGATGAAAAATAGGAGAAAGAGTTTTAGATGTGAGACACTCTCAGAAAACTCACTGATGGAGGAAGAGAAGAGGTGAACTTAGCAACCCTAGAAGAAGACCCTCTTTTTCTTCTCTTTGCTTAACCCAGACACATAGTTTTGTGTCTATTATATCTCCACACCACAATACTCTTTCTCCCTAATTTTCACACACCTCAAAGGTCTCTCAATTCTCTTTAATTCATAAAAATTTCAAAAAAAAATTCTTCTTAAATAATGAGATATGAAGAATCTTTATTTTGGTCAAATACCTAGTCAAGAAAAATCCAAACAGGGCAAGACAAGGGGTGCCCAACTCTTGGGTGCCCCCTCCTTCTTTTTCTACCATGGACCATCAGAAAAAGGCATACAATATATCCCATAAAGGTCATGAAAATCTCAAAAAAAATTTGGATAAAATCAGTGTCATAAGGAAAGAGTTTTGATTTTCTAAAATTCTATCTCATAGAATTTGAAATCCAAACTAATTCCTACTTTGACTTGGTCCACAACCACATTCCATGTAAGAGAGAAAGAGAGAAAAGCTTTGGGTGTGCATAAAGGCCTGGGAGAGAAGGTTTTGTCACACAAAATAAGAGAGAGTGGATGTGGGGGGCTAAGGTGGCGCAAGGTGGAATCCTAGTCTGACTAAGATTCTATCTATGACTTGTTCAAATTTGATTTCTCAAACCAAATCAAACTAAAACCAAATCAACCCAATTAAAATAGATCTTAACCCAATTAAGAATATAATTTAATCAGATTAAATTATATTTAAATCTTATTTAATTTTTTAATCGAATTAGAAATTAGGTTGATCCAAGTCTTAATTGAACTAGGACTAGTTTTTTCTTGCACTTGGTTTATCCAATAAACTAATTAAACTTGATCCAATCAAGCCCAAACCAAATCTAATTAAATAATATTCAATTAAACTTAATCTTAGTCTATTGACTTAACCAAATTAAGCCAATTAGCAATCAATTTGCTAATCGATTCTCCTGCAACACTTGCACTAGGTTAAATGTCAATCATATTGATCGTTTAACCCTAGAATGATTATTAAATGATTCTTAATCATTGATCAACCATCCGATCAGATCATGAATTCTAATACGTGTGACCTCATAGATCTGAACCTAAGGTAGCACAGAAATAAATTTTTACACCAATCGAAGTGACCATCTAGCAATTGTACCCGACGATCGGATAGGTCGAATGTGTAGAACAACATCCTTAGAACCCATGTGGATATAGTTTTCATATAATTCATCCCTTTGACCAAAATGCTCATAGGACACCTCAGAGTTCAACTATCAACTCTGATCAGATTGTCCACATTGTATTTCAAAATATCAAATCCATCTGATGGATTACCCTGACCAAGATTTTGCTAAATTGAAATACAGTGACTCATTCTTCTCCAACTCTTGGAGTGGTCAATCCCATCTCGATCATACTCTAACTTTACAAGTACTTGACTGTGCCCAGAAGCCTTCCATCATTGAATTAAAAATTCAGTTAGTCCAGTACCAAAGTACAGTGAGTTGCTTGCAAGTCACTGAGGCGATCTCAGGTCTAAGGGACACTTACACCTATATCCCATCAGAGATATTCTTGACAACAAAATGCTCTGGAGTTGACGTTCAATGATGATGTACCCTTACATCTCACCTGTATGCCATACCAGTGTCTCCACACTCTTTGGTTAAGAGGACAACCAACCCATATGGCCTACAGCGACCTATGCTCGATAGAAGCTGTCATCCTTATTAACGGCCTATCATTTGGTCGTGAACAGTTTTAAGGACTAATCAATAAATCCTCTCTTCATCAAATCTAAATAGTCCTAAAAACTTCATCACAACAATGGAGTTCATTAGAAGATGAAAATTTATGACAAAAATATCAAAAATATATTTTATTTATTAATAAAATTAATTATAATACAAGATTGCTCAACCGTCAATGGATTGATGATTGGCTTTTGGGATATATTTCCCAACAATGGGCTCCACAGTGATAGCTTCAGTTGTCTTCACCTCGATAGGAGACCGATCAAATTCTTTTGCCGGCTCCTCTACCACTTCGGGAGGTGACTCCAGATCCTTCTTCACTCCCACCTCGATGGCCACCTTTGGAGTGATCTTAGAAATATCTATCTCGGGATACAGTTTTTTGATCAAGTTTCAATATTGGTTGAAGATGTAGCATACGCATCCTCAGAGCTCTCAGACACTTCATCCTCAAACTCTTCAGGAGCCTTA
Organism: Elaeis guineensis; assembly: GCF_000442705.2. Classification (NCBI taxonomy): domain Eukaryota; kingdom Viridiplantae; phylum Streptophyta; class Magnoliopsida; order Arecales; family Arecaceae; genus Elaeis; species Elaeis guineensis. The sequence goes on from NC_026001.2 coordinate 31,206,638, forward strand.
TATAGTCCGCTGCCTTTGCCACCTTATCCTGCTTCTTCTTTATTTGTCTTTTCAAAGCCTCGATGGCCTTCTCATGAGCTTTACTGGCCTTTTCTGCCTCTTTGAGCTTCGGCTTCAGTTCTTTATTTTTTTCAACAATAGTGAATAGGTCAAAGATCTTCTTCTCCTGCTCGTTTATTTTTTGCTGAAGGTCCAATAAGTTCTAATTCTTCTCCTTCAAGGCCTTCAGCTTCTCCTTGAGTTGATGCTTGATTCTGATAGCAAGCTCGGACTCCTTTCACTTTTTCTCTTGAAGGATGATTAAATTGACATCCATGGCCTCTTTATTCTTAAGTAAGTAGATCATATTTTCATACATGACTTTAAAGTCGATAGCAACCTGTAGGATAAAAGATTCAGTTCAATCATTCATCAAGAAAAAAAAATTACATGTATGAGTTGTTCAAATCCATGGTTGACGACCTCCTCTAGTTTATTCTTACAACGCACTTCTAGATCGACAGTCGACATGACAGATTCGAGGAGATCTCAGTCTAGTTAGGGTCACTCTAGGAGTAACATTCTTGTTACAGCATCCCCCTCAGCTGAACTTGATGGTGCCCCAAAGAGTGTGGTTGGTTTGTGCCTGGACTCTTTGGAGGGCGGTGCAGGTCAGACGTTATTTGTTTTTAATCCTCACCATAGTAGGTTGGTGAGGTGGCTCCAAGGACAATGCCTGAAGAGAGTTCTGCAGTCCCCGAGAGGTTCACTTCTCCCCAAGGTGATCAAGGAGGGAGTCGCTGATGAAGATCAAGATGGCACCAAGGCAAGAAGAGGATCCGCACCTTTAACTCTTTTTGGCACGAGAATAGTGGCAAACGATTTTGGTTAGTCCTTTCTCTTTCTCTCCTCCACCTTTGCCAGATTGAACCTCATCTCTGCATCAGATATACATTTTAGAATATTAAAGACAAAAAAGGGAGAAGTTAAAAATAAAATAGTCTAATCTTACCCCGAGGAGAGTACAGACTGATTCCGATATCATACAACATTTGATCGTTTATCAAAATGGAGAGCTTGGGCATTTTGGTGGTGATCAAGGTTGAGTGAGCCACCTCATCTTCGGAGAGAATTTCATCATGAAAATTGTGTTTAGTATCCGGACGCCCCCATGAAGTCCTAAAATCTAATTGAATGGGAACTCAGACAAAAAAAAAAAGGCTTTTCCAGTTGTGAATGGGAGAAGAAAGGCTAGGTTCGAATTTACAATCCTTCCGAGGTGAGAAGTACCACCAGTCCTTCTCACTTGGATGCCTTTTTAAAAGGATGAGAGATTTAAACAAGGAGATCCCAAGGTCTATATGAAGGAAGTCACACATGATGATAAATACTATAATCATCCTAATTGCATTTGGGGTTATTTGAGTGGGGTGGACCCTATAGAAATCAAAGACATTATAAAAAAAAAGATGCAATGAAAACTATAGGTCGGACCGAAGAGACTCATCGTAGAAGGCTATGCAGCCCTTAGGAGGTTCAAAGACTCGACCTTCTTGACCCAGCACTAGCATTTCATATTCGTCGGATATGTCATACTTGTCTCTAAGGGCTATGAGGTTCTTCTCAATCAAGATAAATCCTTCTATCTTTAGATCGAGGTAGTCCATGAGACCACGCACGAAAGATTTCATGCTGTGATCCAAACTCTCTTCACCTAACAAACCGATTTTAAGATCTTTTCGGGGTGTATTTCCTATCTCTATGGTCAGTAAGGACTGGATCAACCTAACCTATGGTTCATCTATGGTCTCCTTCCCCTTCCTACTTTTATTGGACATATTTCTCGAAAGAAAAATATATAAAAAAAAGGAGACTTGAAAGAGGAAAAAGGGCTACCCTATGGTTGAGAGAGAGCGAATAAGGAAGGACTGGTACCTGAAAAAGATAAATGAGACCCTTCCAAGAGATGAGATAGACTCCTCTCTTGCTCTAGTGAAGCTCCTTACTATCTCTGACAATCATTCGATGTTGAAAAGATTATGAAAATATTTCAACAACACCTCTGCAAGGTAACAGGAAAAATGAGCAGTAAGCAGGGAGCGAGAAACCTTTTATAGGCGAACTGACGGTCAAGATTAACTGATCTCTTTGTTGATTTGTGCCATCTGATGCCAATCCAATGCTCGGTCAGATGGCGGTTAGGCATATCTCTCCTTAGATTTTGCCACGTCGGATCAATCCATGCCCAAGCTGGTAAGCCAATCGGGTGTTGACATTTGCCATGCTCTTATTTGATATTTTCAAATTATTTGTCTAAGCAATGATGAGGGAAGATATGGCGGATCATTTCCTGAAAGATCATGTCCCTTCATTTTTTGAAAGGTTAAGTCACTTCATTTTCAACCAAACAATTAATTTTTATGCTCTCGAGATACGACACATTGATTCTAGATGGCAACGGCATCAGTCTGAAAAATCTCGAGGTAAAACACGGAGATAAGATCTCCTAGTTAGTAAAAAATCGAGTCAAAAGTCAAATATTGAGATAAGATCTCTTGATCAATGAAAATTGGATTAAAAATTCAAGCACGGAGATAAGATGTCCTAGTCGATAAAAAATCGAGCTAAAAGTCAAGTACGGAGATAAGATCTTCTGGCTGATAAAAATCAGATCAAAAATTTAAGAGCGAAGATAAGATCTTTTAGTCGGTCAACGACCAAAATGAGGCAAACACAGAGAGGAGATCTCCTGGACAGTAAATATCCAGGCCAGAAAAGGTTGATTTGAAAATAAGACATCCCAGTTGGTGAAATTCAACTTTTATGGTGATTACTTCTCAAATTGATGAAAACTCTATGAAAATACTCTTACTTTCTAGTCCGATCAGAAAATTATCACCCCGGATATAGAAAGTGGAGGGCAAAATGTTGGTGTATTAAACTGACCTCAAAATACATGGCATCATCATACGAGATCAAATCTTAAAGCGCCAGATCCTAGCATACCAATTTATCTGTAAAGCGGATTCAGCTCAATATTTTACTGATCTGAATAAAGGACGCCCTTATACTTTCTAGATGTCTATGCTGGTAGAAATGTTCAGGTCGGGTATATGCTGACCTGAACCCTTTTCTATCCAGAAATATTATAGCATCCTTATTTTATTCTGATCTTCTATCGAGATGAGCTATTATTATGACGAACTTGGCTATTCTGTGAATACCCATGGTGGTTTCTTCGATCAGGCCACAACTGGTCACAATCTCATGTCCAACTTATATGCACAACTGTATGCTAGCTCACTTATAGGTGACTCTCTAACCACCTAACAAACTCTCTTAATGGCCTAACAAACTTTGGAATGGCCTCATCATTCTCTCTATAAATAAAGGGTCAGAAATCTTCCATTGGTAAGTTCAACTCTCAAAAACTAAAGAAAACTCTGTAAGAAATCAAGCCAGACTCTTGGCTCCTACAGAGTTCTCCTCCAATACCATTCAATTTCTCTTGCTCTTTCGTTCTTTTCCACCTCTGTTCTTAAGGCTCAAACTGACTTAAGCATCGGAGGATCAAGAATCGAAGGATTTTTATCTGATTTTTTGACTAATTTTACAAATTGAAGAAGTTTTTGCCAGATCGAAAGGATTGCTTTAGTCCAATCTCACTCGAGTTGACTCACTCTACTCCAAATTTTGAGCCCTAAGGCAACACATATAGTAATATATTATATTATTATATTACTATAGTATTATATTATTATAATATATCATATAAATATTATATTATATTATTATTATAAGGTTAAGGGTATAGTAAAAATGAATTAAAAAGATTACTTTCTCATTTGATGGAAAAATGATTTAGCCACCCTTTAGATGGAAAAGATTTTCTTTCATTTTATGAATAAATACTATCTATAGAAAAGTAACTTATCTATTTTGAAAAATGTGAGAATATAGATAAGTTATTCAATAAAAAATTTTACTAATTTTTTTATAAAATTTATCCACAGAAAAAATGGGCCCACATGTATTTTAGTAGATCCTACTTTCGGCACTGATTTAATATATATAGTTTCGACTTGGATATGGATATTGCCAAAAATAGATTTAAAAAAAAAAAAAAATCCGTCGCTCCTCGCGCGGACGTAGCACGATCCTATAGGCTTGCTTACTTTTTCGATTGGAAGGAGGCATTATATGTATATATACTGGTACTTCTGGGACATCGGAGTTTTCAAGCAATTCTGGTCCTGTGATATCCCAGCCAAAGCCCAAACGAACAAAAAAAAGACAGAAAAACAGGGGAGAAGACTCCCTTTCTCCTCTCGTCGGCTCCCAATAGGAGTCGGAGACGAGCTCCCTCCAGCCCTATTTAAGGAGGAGATCCCTCCTCTCTCCTTTCCACCAAAAATTTTAAGCTCAATCAGCGGCAATCGTCAGAAAATCCACCATGGAAGACCGTCCCTGTGCCATCCAATTTCTCGTCGGAAAAGCTTTGCCAGTGACGGAGGTAAGCCTCCTCCCCTTCCTCTCTTCTCTCCCCTCCTTCCCATGCCGATATGCACGCTCACCGATGATCGGAGTCGTCAAATTTTATTGCGGAAGAATCTTCCTTTTTACCGTTTTTCATCGCCGGTGGTCACCGCCGACCATCGGTTTGGCCGCCTCTTGCCGTCGGGTCGCCTCTCCTCCTGCCGACGGCCATCCCACGCTGGTTGCGCCGCCGGTCAGAACATCATCGAGGGGACCTCACGGTCCCCTGTTTTGGCCCAAAAGAAACCCACGGGAAAGAAGAAAAGAAGAAGAAGAAGAAGAAGGAAAAGAAAAAAAAGAAAAAGAAAAGAAGAAGAAGGAAAAGAAAAGAAAAAGAAAAGAAAAAGAAGAAAAAGAAAAGAAAAAGGAAAAGAAAAAGGAAAAAGAAAGAAAGAAAGAAGAAAAATAAAATAATAATAATATAATAATAATAAATAGGATTTTTTTCTCTCTCTTTCGTGAAGAAAAAGAAAAAAAAGAGAGAAAAAAGAAAAGAAAAAAAAATATTAAATTAATTAATAAATAATGATATAAATAATAAAATATGAGAAAGAGAGTTTCTTTCTCTTCCCTCTCTCCCTTCAACTTGAACTAGTATTTTCTCTCTCTAGTATTGGACTTTCTCTCTCTACTTTCTCTCTCTAAAATTCTCTCTCTAGATTATTTCTCTCTCCTAAGATTTTTAAAATTTTGAGAAGAATGATGATGAATTTAAATGATCTTCGTGATAGATTTTTGATCTGTGATCGTCGGACGGTATACCGACATCCACTTTGATCAGATCCGATATTTTTAGATTTTATTTCTCATGATTTTATTGAATTATCCACATGATAATTTCAGCATGATTTGATCTGATCAATCGGATCTGTTGAATCATATTGTCTGAAAAATTCAAGATGAGTTTTCTCTCTCTAGAATTTTCTCTCTCTAAAATTTTCTCTCTCTAAAATATTCTCTCTCTTAATTGATTCTCTCTCTAAAAAGGTTAGTGAATGAAAAAATTTCTTTTCATAATTCTGATCTGATTCTAATGAAGAACCCTGATCCATGATTGTCAGATAGTGTACTAGCACCCACCTTAATCAGACCATGAATCTTTAGATTTGATCATCCATGATTCCGATCTAGCCATGACTTGATTTGATCATGTTGATTTTACCACTCGAGATATTGGACCAATCGTAATGTTGGATTGTGTCACCTGATCAATTTGAATTGTACCTCATGAATTCTCTCTCTCCTCTGATTTGCTCTCTCCACTTGATTTTATGAAATCGATGAAGAAACTTCGGTCCTATCACTTCGAATCCGATTTGATCTGATAGTCAAACTTTGGATCGTTTTGATCCTAATTAGATTTTGATTAGATAAAATTAGATGATCGGACCCAATCTAAACCATTAAAATATGGTATTCGTATTCTTTCTAATTATTGAAATTGATTATGTATAGGATTGTGGATGTTTGATCATGGGATATCACGATATAATCTACGAACAAAATTTTTGAAAGAAAATTTATAGAATTATATGGATTTATTAGAATGCGTTCGAGGTAAGTAATGTTTCACTTTTTCTAGATTTATCGGTAAATTATAATATATTTTTCTGACATGATTTATGAAACGATGCATGAATTGGATGAATGATATTTTGTTATGAAAATATCTTATTTGAAATGTTATGATGAAGTATGATTGAACATATTGATTTCATGATGCATTACATTGATTGATTTCGATACTACATGATTATATATTTTATTATCGAAATTAGAATATGAAATATGATTTATGAAGAATTATGATATAAGAAATATTATGAATTGACAACCTCACTATGTAAAGGACCCCACCAATGGGGGCATATACGTTGGTAATTGATTGTCCTGAGGGTTTATGTCGCCAGCGAGACCAGCGACATGTCACCAGAGAGACCAGCGATAAATCGCCAGTGAGACCGTAGTTGCAAAGGACATTGCTGCCAGATGATTCGCAGCCTACCGCAAGCAGATACGCGGTATTATGACCCTACCACAGAAAAAATATGGTCATAGCTCATGGTTGACGAAAAGAATTGAAGAACAAAAGAAATTGAAATCTGAAAAGAAACTTGAATTTTCGAAAAAGAAATGAATTTGGCATGAATTATATTGCATAATTGAAATTGATTTCGAATTGATGAACTCTATATGCTTATTTTCTATAAATGATTATTTACTTAAATACCTGATGAAATCTGTTGAGAAGTGATCATTGCTTACTGGGTTGTCTAGCTCATTACCTCCTATTTTACTGTTTTTACAGATGTTGAAGAATTAAGATGATACAAGATATGAATGGAAAAGTGATCAGAAGCAGAATCTCCATACTTTTATTTTAGGTTGAAAGGCTTATTGAATTTGATGTAAAGCCTATGAATTGTTATTGAATTTATTGAGACATTAAAAAAAAAAAATTTAGATCATTATGTTTTGGATTTAATTTATTGACTAATTATTCCGCTGTTGTTTTAGGATAGCATGATAAGATGCCTTGCATGCTTATGGGAAGAGTTTTCTATGAGTATGCGGTGGTTGCCATGACCCTCGATTCATAATCTCGGATCGGGAGCGTGACAATTATAGTGGTATCAGAGTATAAGTGGATGAATTATGAAACATAGAATCAGATATAGAATGGGTATTAGTGGATAGACACTAGGGACATTATAGTGTAGATCTTTGATAATTGTAGTGGGAGAAATATTTATAAATTTTGATTAAACATTGAGATTATGTATGAAAGGATCACAAGAGATTATGATATATGGAGTTTGAAATATGATGGATGATCTATTGATCATTATATGATTAGTTAGATTCTGATTGAGAGTAATTACAAAAGGATTGACATAAAATTTTATTGTGCATTGTGGTTATTAATTTGATCATTGGTTATTCAAAGTGAATCGTAAGTTCAAATTTGATGTGAGAATAATATTATAATATTACTTCTAGTTGAGAAGTTGACTATTATTGGTAAGATAAAGATTTGATAATAAAATATTATTCCAGGATGGACTAAGAAAAATCTTTTATGATGCTTGATTGGAATATTTATCGAAATTAAATTTGGTATGTGGATCATATATAAAGTGGCATATTAGGATGAATGTATATTTGAGGATATTGCAAAGAAACCTATTGATGAAATCGATTATAAGGTTGTAGAATATTCATCATACTAGAATCTTTAATCATCATCCATAGATCTAGAAAATAGATCTTATTATGTCTCTTGGAGACTACATGATGTGTATAAAATTCTAATTTAAAGATTTCGTATCTAAGTTGATCAAGAGATTTTCTGATATTATTATTGAAGTTGTTAATGAAAAATTGATATCTTTAGATTAAGATAAAAGATCTGATTTATATTTCAGATTAAGAGATCCATGTGAATTTATAATTTAGAAATTTTGGATTTAGGAATTGATATGGAGTTTCTTTGCTTTTGTTAATGAGGTCCCTAATTGAATCTACTATTAAATGGAGATTTGATTTTTG
>NC_026001.2:31214801-31258771 GCF_000442705.2 Elaeis guineensis
TGTGTACCAGGGCAAGTAACTCAGTGGTCCTCTCCCCTTGTCCTATAATGGGTAACTTGGCCATTTTTCTTCGAAAGTAAGATTCACAAGCTGGATACGACTCTGGGTTAAGAGAGCCAAAGATCCCATCCTTTTTCATTCTGTTTATCCTATCCTCTCAATATGGCCTAGTCTATGGTGCCACAAGTATTTCTGGTTAATTTCATCTTTAGATCTCTTTTGGCCTACGGCACTCACTATTTGCTCGTTTAAGTTCACATTTGCATCAACTGCAAGTGATAAAGGACTATCAATTAAAAAAATCTCGTGCAACTAATTATTTCATAAATAAATGAAATAAAAATTTTTATTGAAACTAATTTCAAAATCTTCTGTGCTAGCACAGACATGGAAATCAAATTCTGACTAGATACAGAAATATAATAACAAGTCCTTTAAATCTAATCTAACACCAGATGGTAATCGAAGAGGATAAGTATCAATAGCCTCTACAAACAACTTTTGGCTCTATTACCAACCCGAAGAATCATGTCATCTTTCCTCAACTCTTACTTTCTATTAGATCCTGCATTGAGGTATATATATAAGCACTCGAACCAGAGTCTAATATCCAACTAGAAGTTGAAAGAATAGTGCCCTACAAGCCAATCGCATAGAGATGCGAAGTGACTTTTTTTATTTTTTTCTATTTCATTTGCATGACATTAGTTATTTTATTCATGAGGTATTATATTTTATCATTTGCTGCATTATATTTTTATGATTATGATAAACCCCATAGATTAAGGCAATGATTTTAGGGCCATGATGAGATCATACCAGTGAGACCTAAAATCTTGATAGTCCCAATCTAAAATATTTTCAATCATTGGATCATCGAGTTGGAGATCGATGATACCGATAAGACTGGTACATCCTATGTATGCTCGATGGAGAGAGTGGTTGATCTCACAATCACTTGTGTGGTGGCATTAATACAAGGATGTAGGTGCTCATTAGAGAATGAGTTCACTGAACTGACTCATAGGAAGAACATCTGATGGAGCCTTACAGCATATCAACAGATGATTCTTCAGTGGGAGTGGTGCATGTGATCCTAATATCTGAGATCACCATGGTACCTGTGTACATAGACCCTTACTTTGGTTTATTTCCTAGTGCATCATTTTGAGATATGTGTGGGATATTTTGGATATGACAAAGTGTGCATGGAGGTTGTGAGTGGTTAATAAAGAATCGGTCACTCTTTGTAGGAGAAGAAAATATCTTATGTGATCTCATAGGATGATGACTTTGAGAGTCTCTCACTAGAGCAGGGATGAATAGTAAAAATATTTCTACTGGTTTATCATTTGAGTCATCATCATCGGATCAAGATACATATGGATAGGTATTTGAGTTTGACATATTTTCATATCTATGATCTTTCGGATGTTGTGTGACTGAAGGATTGAATTGCACGGTAACTCGCCACGAAAGGATAATTTTGATATTTTTATGAAATTTTAAATCTTTTGGATAGTCATGACATATTGCTAGACATCAATCTTGACTTGTGAACTCATCAAAATTAAAAGAGTTTAATTCAAAAATTAATTAGAAAGAATCCTAGTTGATTGAAACTCTTGAGCTGACCTAATCTTATCGGATTATGGTTATGTCATGAGTCTGGGTCCACTACTGACTAGATTAGGAACCCAATGGGTCATACACAATAAGAATTTGATCTTGATCTAATCTATTTAAATTTATTATAAATTCAATGGGTTAATTGAATTGCTAGCACATAAATTAATCCAAGTTTCCAGTTGGGTTCAGTGCAAAGGTGTTTGTGCTAACCTAAGCTTATTGTCTTGACCTAATATGATTGGATTTGAACCATCTAATTTATTAGTTGGTTTATCTAGATTTTATGAAAGAGTTCTATGTAAATTAGCCTTCTCCACGCCATATCCACACACAAGAAAATAAATGATGCCCATTTATTTTTGGCATTAAGAGAAGAAGTTCTTCACACTTCTCTTAAATTTCTTTTCAAGTTCCACGTGTTTTCCTTTATTCCTCATGTCATGAGATGGCACTTGGAATATGGGGCATGGAAGAGGAGGAGGAGTACTTCTCTTAGAAGGAAATTGAATGCCACAAATTATTTGGATGCCATATTATTTTGGGCGATGAAATGGAAGAGTCCATTTCATGTTGGACTCTTAACTTCCTTTAATATTCCATGCATTTCTTCACTCCATGTGCCATTTGATGGCTTCTGAGAATTTATTGGTATAGAAGTGGAGGAGTCCTTCTACTTGAAGGGTCTTCCACATTCAAAAACTTCCATATGAAGAATTTATTATTTATGGAAGACTAGGGACGTCGCATGAGATATTTTTGCACAAACCATTATTTTTTCTCTTCTGAACCTCTTAATTATTACATGCCTAATTTATGGGACATCAGAAAGAAGAGTCCTTCTGCTCCTTAACTTCTCCATACCATTTATTTGTGTGGTGATTTAATTCATCACATGGAGAAGTTGGGATGCCAAAAGTTGGCGTCACTTGGATTTGTTTGGCGCCCCTTCTTATCTTATAAATAAGGGGGTGCTACACCAGATTACATGTCCCATATCTGGCTGATTTTAGATGTGAAGATGAGAGGAAAAAGAGAGAAAAATTTTGAAAAAATATAAGAAAAAAAAGAGAAAAAATAGAAAGGAAGGGATGAGAGAAAAAGGAAAGCATGAGATGCTTGTCCTAAAATCAGATTGTTCAAGTGTTGAATATCTGATTTAATTTTTATGTGATGAAATCTTTTAGGAAAGGATTTTTAAAGAGGTCCTAGTAGAGGTCATGAAGGCATACAAGCTATGGTGCAACCTGATTTTGTGAGGAATGATTGATAGCAAGCTTGTGAAGAAGGCTACAGCACCATGATGAATTGAGAAGGGCCCTGATTAATCCCGTGTGGATCACTGTTGGAGGGCTTCTACTTTGGAGTCTCATGGAGATCTCAAGATTATCAGTTCATAGTCTTCATGTTGGTATATGACTTCTGATCTCTTTCTGATATATATATTTTTGATTATTTGATTGTAATCATCAAGGGTTCCTAGGGTTTTTGAGTTTCGGTACCCTGTTTAATTGTTAAACTTATTTTCAATTATTGAATGTATGTAAAAATTTTTGAAATTCATATTCCACTGCATCATCGAAACTCAACAGTAGTATTAGAGCTATCCTTGATTGATTCAATCAAATTTTATGTTATTTTTGTGATATGGATTAGATCCAGTTCAAACTATGTCAAAATCAGATTTTCTGATTGATGTTTACTTAATGTCCTTGATGCATTTTAGTTTATAATAAAGTGCTACCAATCTATATTCAAAGCTTGGATATGAGATTTCATGATCTTTTGACTTGTGAGATAAACTTAAGATTAGATCCCATAATCTAATTTTCAATGGAATTGAAATTCAGTGCATGTTATGTGCAGAGCCTTGGAATGCTACATATGGATGTACATTGTCAAGACTTAAGATTCTTGCATTTGATACATCTACCTAAGATTCAAGTGTTTGAAATTGTGTCCCAAAATCAATCGTCAGTCTGTTGACAGTTGTGCTTATCATTGTAATTGCATATGAATTATTGATTTAATAAATATTATTTGATTTTTTCATCACTGTGTACATCTCATTTTGAACTCCTATTATGTGATGAAGTCCTTAGGATTATTTGATTCGATATAAGAGGATATATCGTTTAGTCCTTAAATGAGTTCATGACCAAATGATATGCTATTACTAGGACGATAGACATATCAAGTGTAGGTCGTTGTGTGCCATATAGGTTGGTTGTCCTCTTAACTAAGGAGTGTGGAGATGCTGGTATGGTATGCAGGTGAAATATAGGAGTATATTTTACTGAATGTGACCAACTTCGGAGTACTCTACTATCAAGAGTCACTCCAAAGGGATATAGGTATAAGTGTCCCTACGACCTGAGATCACCACGGTGACTTGCAAGTAACTCACTATGCTTTGGTGTCGGACTATCTGAATTTTTAATTCAGCGATGAAAGATTTTTAGGCATAGTCAAGTACTTATGAAGTTGGTGTATGAGTCAAGATGGAATTGACCCCTTCGAATAAGTAGGAGTTAATATATCAATATGTTTTAATTCAATAAAACCTTGTCGGGGTAATCCATGTGATGGATTTTAAAAATTGAAATACAATATGGATGACCATATCAGGGTTGGCAGTTGAACCCTAGGTCACCTTGAGTATTTGGCTCAAAGGAATGAATTATATAGTAACTATATTCAAATAGATTTTTGAGTATTGCTTAGCATATATTTGGCCTATCCGGATGTCGGGTACTATTGCTAGATGGTTAATCCGATTGGTATAAGAATCAGTTCCTGTGCTACCATCTTAAATTCGAACCTATGAGGTTATACACATTAGAAGTTTCTCTCTGATCACTTGGTTAATCTGAAGAGTCTCAATCAACGGGGACTCTGGTGAAGAGTCTCACTTGATAGGGACTCTACTGAAGAGTCTCACTAGACGGGGACTCTAGAGAAGAGTCCCACCAGACTTGGACTCTATCATTAATAGAAAATTAATTAATAATTAGATTATTAATTAGCTCAATTTGATTAAGTATTAAAGTCTGGATCAAGTCTGATTGAATTTGATTCAATCAGGTCAAGTCTGATTAGGTTATGAGATGACCTAATTGGTAAGGGAAAAATAATCCTGATTTAATCGGATCTATGACTTAATTAATTTATTAATTTAATTAAATTTAATTAAAATTATAAGAGTCTAATTAGATTAGAATCATCATATTTTATTTGGATCTAATTGAATTGGGTTTGAAAGAAATCCAATTGGTTAAACCCTAGAGTCCCAAATGAGTAGGACTCTATCCCTTGCGCCACCTAAATTGTCTCACGTCTTTGTTCACCACATAAAATTAGTTTGTAAATGAGAAAATTAGAAAATAATTTTTCTTTTGTCACCCATTAAGGATAGAAATTAGTTAGTTTTGATTTGAATTCAAATTAGTTTGAATTTCAACTTAAAACCTTATCCATATCCTTCCACACGTCGGCTGCTTTTGAAGAGATCTATTGTGTACGAGAAAAGGAGGTCTTTCCAACTGATTTTCATACCTAATTTTTTTTGATAAGTCTCTCTTTAAGTTAGATAAGGGTGAAAAAATGTTAGAGTCAAATTAAAATTCAAAAGAATTTGAATTGCAACAAAATCCAGCCCTTATCCTATTTTATCTGGTTTGTGCGACAACCATAAAAAGGCCATAATTTTGTGTGCTGAAAGAAGAGAGCTCTTCACCATGAGATACCAAAGACAAATAGGGTCAAAAATATTTCTTTGGGATGTGAGGATTGGGTGAGTTTCCTTCCTCCTTGGCGTGAACAAAAGAGGAGACCGTTCTCTTCTTGGGTGAGAGACCTAGAACTGTTCTAGATTTTGGATGAAAAAAAAACCAAAAAGAAGAGAATCTTCATCTAAATTTTCTCTACCATCTAGCATCTTTCTCTGATCTATCTTCAACATCAAAAAGATTCAAGATAATCAAAGAAGAAGATCAAGTCAGATCTACCATCAGAAGCTGACTGCGCAAGCTAGCACTCCCACGGAGGGCTAATCGGTCTGAGGAGCTTCGTGTGGACCATCCGTAGAGGTCAGACGCTTGTACGGATGCTCGACATTAGTGAGAGCTTCATACCATACTTACTAATCATGGAGATCATCAACCCACAAAAAGGTGATGAGTTCTGAACTCTACTAACATAATCTAAAGGTTAGATCAAATTTAGGGCATCAATGTGATCAATGCAGTTTTTTATTTTATTTCAAATTTTATATGTAAATTTTTTATATCATAGATTCTTAATGATAGTTTAGATCTGATCTAAAGCATATTTAAAAGATTAAAATATTTAATCTTTTATTATTTCACTATAAAATTTTAAAAATACATGCTTTAAACTACCTATTTTTTTTTCATTTGATATCCGAGCCAGATTTCTTATGACATAAATTTTTTTGCATATAATCTGATTTTAATTATTTAAATTAGATCTAAATAGTTAATTTTGAATCTGAGTAGTATAGTAATTTGATTGGATAGATCCTCATAGCCATCTGATCATAGGAGAAATCAGGATTTCACTATCCTATTTATCCATTCGATGGGGTCTCCTATGACGTGTCGGGGTGCTACATGGTCTTTTTCATGATAAGAAACAATGAAAAAAATTTTAAAATTTTATTTTAGATCTAAAATAATATATATTAGATCTGAAATTAAAGTTTTGATCATTAGATAATTGATTGTAAAAATATTTTATAAAATTAAAAACTATTTTTAAATATCGAATCTGAATCCATATCAGTCCAAAACTTAATTAAGAATTAAGTGATCTAGATTTGAGAATCAAAGATCTAAGGCATTAATTTTATAACTCATGGGTTAATGGGTTAGCTCGAGTCAAGCCTATTTAATTGGGTTAGACCTAGGGTTAGAAATCATTGATGATGGATCATGTTAGTAATTGATTAAATCTAATTAAAAATTAATTCTGATTGAATCAATTTCTTCTCTTGATCAGTTTCAATAGGTATAGTTGGTCAAGTCCATATCTTTGATTAGACCAATATGGACTTTGATCGTAGCTCCATGGTCGAATTCAAATCTATAAGTTGATCAAATTGAAAATGACTAACCAGTGGGTGTCTAAGGTAAGTATAGCAGCTTTGATCGATGGTTATTAATTGAGAGCTACTCGAATAGATTGAGTCTATGTCTAGTTAATGGCATATCCCTCTCATTGATCTCACTTACTTGGCCAATATGGTGAATCATATTTTGATTAGATCACTTAATGATTGGAGTTGACCCATGCTAACTTGAAAATCAGTATGACTGATTTAGATGTCCCTAGTTCAACTTATCTTGAGTCCTCGTTGTGACTTGATAAAACTAATAGGAAGATTCATGACTGGTTGGCTGGACCAGCTTATGCTTGATCCTCTTAAATCTGACTTGGTGAAGTCTGTGGGAGGATTAAGATTAACTGATCAAGTCTCATCTCATATCTCAATTCAACTAATTAAATTCTCTAAAATTGTTAGGTCCCTAAAATGAAATAGTTATGGCGATAACTAAATCATAGCCTCTCATTATGTTGGATAATAATGAGTCTAATAGTTTAGATGATCATTGGAGGTGCCACACACCTGGTACTCATCTGGCTGTTGAAATTATCATTCATAATATGTTGTTTCAGTTATCTTTCTGATGATGGTCAGGTTGTCCGAGCCACACTCAGGTCTAGTTACTCATTTGTTAGATATACTAAATTCTGGTATGTTAATGGTTGGACCTAACTAGAACATTCAGTGGAAGCGCCACACGCATGCTGAAGAGGTGTCTGGGGCAAAATTGAATAGTAAAAATTGTTTGGTGAAATAATTGGTTAAAAACCTATCCGTGGGTACACAAGGGTTGGTCGAGCCACACTTGGGCCCATGTGCAGTCCATGTGGATTCTAGTACCCACTAAGGAATTAGTGTAATTCCTCGAATTGAAGGTAGAGGCTATCAATTCGAATAAAATAGTGAAAGAATCTTTAGACTAAAATTCATGTCTTTAGGCTTAATCAATTCATATACTAATTAGGTTCTAATTTTTCTTTTATAGTTATGACCATCACTTTGTCACTCCGATCATTATTAGATAGTGATAAATTGATGGGATCAAATTTTGATAGCTAGTATCAAAAGCTCAAAATAGTCCTGGAGCACGAACGAATCTTATATGTATTGATAGATCCGGCACCCGAGGAGCCAGCTCCAAATGCACATAGCATGGTCAGAGACACTTATCAGAGGTGGCTCAATGACCAAACTACAGTTCATTGTATTATGCTAGTGGTGATGAATGATGAGTTTAGCCATCATTTTGAAAATGCTCAGCTAAAGGATATGTTGCAAATATTGAACGAGTCCTTTGGCACATCCGACGATATTGAGAGACACAAGACTAGTTGTGCCATCTTCAACGCTCGAATGAAGGAGCATCAGTCACTGATCATGTATTGTACAAGATTGAGATGATTGAGCGCCTAAGCAAGCTTGACTTTTTTCTGCATGAACAGTTGGAAAAAGATGCTATTCTGAACTCACTACCCAAATCCTACCCCCCTTTCCTGACTCATTTTCGAATGACAAAGCCTGCAGTTAACTACCATGATTTGCTGGGGTTACTGCAAAACTTTGAGAAGGATCATCAGCTCCAAAAAGAGTCGGTGAATGTTGTGGGAGGGTCTTTTTCTGGACATTGATCTTTTAAGAAAGGAAAGAAGAATAAGAAAAATAAGAAAAGGGTGCAAAGTGCTGGGGCACCCAAGCTCAGTCAGACCAAGAAACCTAAATTCGACCAGAGTCAGGTGGAATACTTCTACTACAAGAAGCAAGGGTACTGAAAAAAAAATTATCCTCAATACATTACCTCCTTAGATCCGAACAGATCGAGAAAGAAGCAAGTTGTTGCTGGACAAGATAATTATATGATAACACCTTGTAATTTTTTAATTTGTGATTCTACTACATAGGTATTAGATACCAGAAGCTCTTTTAATATTTGTAATTCATTGCAGGGTCTGTAGGTCAGTAGAAAATTTGAAGAAGAGGAAAGATTCTTTAATATTGGAGATGGAAGACCAGTTTCAGTTATAGCATTAGGGACTATTAAGCTTGTACTCAAGTCTAATGTAATTGTTCTAAGTGAATATCACTTTTGTCTTTCCTTTTTATTGAATATTATTTCTGTAGGCCTTTTGGCCATGTACGGTTATGAAATTTTAATAAAAAAATAATTTTAACATCATTATGAATGATATTAATGTGATGAATGGACAACTAAATAATGATATTTACATATTATCACAACCTATTAGTGTAATGTAAACATCCAACAAATGCCCTAGAATTAGTGATGTCTCTGATATCTACCTTTGGCATTGTAGGTTAGGTCATATTAACAAGAACAGAATAAACAGTTTAATACAAGAGAAAATTTTCGAAGTCAGTGATTGTGAATCACTCCCAACCTATGAATCCTATCTTCTTGAAAAAATAACTAAATGACCTTTTACTGGAAAAGGTGAGCGAGCCAATGAAGTTCTAAGTCTGATACATCTGATGTATGTGGACCTATGAATACTAGTGTCAGAGATGGATATTATTATTTCATTATATTTACAGATGATCTATCAAAGTATGGGTACGTCTACTTAATGACACGTAAGTCAGAATCATTTGAAATGTTCAAACAATTTCGTAATGAAGTAGAGAAATAAACTGAAAAGAGTATTAAAATTTTTCGATCTGACCGAGGAGGAGAATGCCTCTCTAGTGAGTTTCTGACGTACTTAGAAGAGAATGAGATTCTCTCACAATGGACCTCTCCTGGAACACCACAGCATAATGGTGTATCAAAAAGGAGGAATCGAACCCTATTAGACATGGTTTGGTCCATGATGGGCTTTGCAAGTCTGCTGATTTTTTTTGAAGGATACGCACTCGAGTCGGCTTATTATATTTTAAATAAAGTTTTGAGTAAGTCTGTAAGTAAAACATCACATGAGATGTGGATAGGGCATAAGCCAGCACTATCTCACCTGAGGGTTTGGGGATGTCCGGCTTATATCAAATGATTGAAAACTGATAAGCTTGGACTTAGGTCTGACAAATATCTAGGGTATCCAAAAGAGATCAAGGGATATTACTTCTACCTTGCTGACGAACAGAAAGTGTTCGTCAGTAATAGGGCTATCTTTTTAGAAAAGGAGTTCCTTGGTGAAGGAACTAATATCTCAAAGATTGAACTTGATGAAGTTCAATCGGTAGAAGAACCGACACAATCTAGTAAACTCATAGAGTCAGACTTGATTAGATCAAATCTAGAACATATTGTAGAAACATCTTTAAGAAGATCCGATAGAGTACCGCATCAACCGGATAGATACTATGGTTTCTTAATCCAAGATGGGGATCCAGTTGAACTCGATGAGAACAATGAGAATCCGATCACCTATATGGATGCAATGCAGAGGTCTGACTCCGATAAGTGGCTGGAAGCCATGAAATTTGAAATGGAGTCTATGAAAATCAACAATGTATGGAATTGGTTGATCACTTGAAGGGGTAAAATCCATAAGGTATAAGTGGATCTTCAAAAAGAAGAGGGGTGCAGACAGAAAGGTGGAGACTTATAAAACTCGTCTGATTGTCAAGGGTTACCGTCTGCAGTATGATAGTTACTATGATGAAATATTTTCTCCTGTGGCAATGCTCAAGTCTATTCTGATTATACTTGCAATAGCAGCACATCTGGACTATGAAATCTGGTAAATAGATGTGAAAATAGTCTTCCTAAATGGAGAGCTAAAAGAAGAGGTGTATATGATACAATCTAAAGATTTCATATCTATAGATGAGTCTAAGGTGTGCAAGCTTTAAAGGTCTATCTATGGACTTAAGCAGGCATCTCGGAGTTGGAACATGCATTTTGATAAAGTGATCAGAACGTATGGCTTCATTAAGAATGGAGAGGAACCCTGCATATACAAATGGGTTATTAACTCTGTGGTAGTATTTCTTATTTTGTATGTCGATGATATTCTCTTAATCGAAAATGACATCCCTGCATTATAGGAAATAAAAGTTTGGTTGTTATCATAGTTCTCCATAAAAGACTTGAGAGAAGCATCCTTCATCTTTGGGATGAAGATCTATAGAGATAGATCTAAAAGATTGCTTGGATTATCTCGATCGACGTATATTGATACTGTGCTAAAAAGATTCAGCATGGAGAATTTTGCTATCTTTCGATAGGTCAAAAAATTTCTCTCTCGAAGAGTGATTGTCCGACAACTCTTTAAGAGAGAGAGCGTATGAGTAGAATTTTATATGCTTTGGCAGTGGGATCTATTATGTATGCCATGACATGTACGCGATCAGATATGGCATATTCATTAGGAGTAGTGAGTAGATACCAGTCCGATCCAGGTGAGAATCACTGGAAGATCGTAAAGATCATCCTTAAGTATTTGAGAAATACTAAAGATCAGTCGCTTATCTATGGAGAATCTGACTTAAAACTTGTGGGATTTACAGACTCCAATTTTTAGCCGAATCATGATGACAATAAAAGCATGTCGAGATATATTTATACCCTGAATGGTGGAGCAATTTGCTGGAAAAGTTTCAAGCAGCACACTGTGGCTGATTTTACTTGTGAGGTAGAATATATCATGGCATCTGATGCGGCGAAGGAAGCTGTATAGCTATAAAAGTTCATCAACGAGCTCAGAGTGACATCCTCCCTTGATGGCCCCATCTTGTTGTACTGCGACAGCACTGGTGCCATTTCTCATGCGAAGGAACTGAAGTCATATTAGTGGATCAAACACATTCTGTGCTGCTACCACCTGGTCTGAGAGATCGTGGATCGAGGTGACGTCAAGCTTTAGAAGATCGACAGAAAGGAGAATTTGGCAGACCCATTTACTAAAGCCCTCAATGTCAAGGAGTTCGAAGACTATAAATCAAAGATGGGTATATGATACCGCATCGATTGGCTTTAGTCCAAGTGGGAGTTGTTGGAAATTATATTCCAAAGCCAATCATCAGTTTGTTGATGATTATGCTTATCATTGTAATTGTATTGAATTATTGAATTAATAAATATTATTTGATTTTTTCACCACTGTGTACATCTCATTTTGAACTCCTGTTATGTGATGAAGTCTTTAGAACTATTTGATTCGATATAGGAGGATATATCGTTTAGTCCTTAAATGGGTTCGCGACCAAATGATATGCTATTACTAGGATGATAGACATATCAAGTGTAGGTCATTGTGTACCATATAGATTGGTTGTCCTCTTAACCAAGGAGCATGGAGATGCTGGTATGGCATGCAGGTGAAATATAAGAGTACATTTCACTGAATATGATCAACTCCGGAGCACTATGCTATCAAGAGTCACTCTGAAGGGATATAGGTATAAGTATCCCTCCGATCTGAGATCACCACGGTGACTTACAAGCAACTCACTATGCTTTGGTGCCAGACTACTTAAAATTTTAATTCAGCGATGAAAAATTTTTAGACATAGTCAAGTACTTGTGAAGTCAGTGTGTGAGTCAAGATAGAATTGACTCCTCTGAATAAGTAGGAGTTAATGTATCAGTATGTTTCAATTCAGTAAAACCTTTGCCTGGGTGATCCATGTGATGGATTTGAAAATTGAAATACAATATGGATGACCATATCAGGGTTGATAGTTAAATCTTAGATTATCTTGAGCATTTGGGTCAAAGAGAAAAATTATACGGTAACTATATTCAAATAGATTTTTGAGTGTTGCTTAGCATACATTCGGCCTATCCGGATGTCGGATACCATTACTAGATGGTTACTCCAATTGGTACAGAAATCAGTTCTTGTGCTATCGACTTTGGTTTGAACCTATGGGGTCACACATATTAGAAGTTTTTCTCCGATCACTTGGCTAATCTGAAGAGTCTCAGTCAACGGGGACTCTAGTGAAGAGTCCCACTTGATGGGGACTCTGCTGAAGAGTCCCACTAGACGGAGACTCTAGAGAAGAGTTTCACTAGACTTGAACTCTATCATTAATGAAAGATTAATTAGTGATTAGATTACTAATTAGCTTAATTTGATTGAGCATTAAAGTCTGGATCAAGTCTGATTGAATTTGATTCAATCAAGTCTAGTTTGATTAGGTTATGAGATGACCTAATCGATAAGGGAGAAATGATCCTAATTTGATCAGATCTATAGCTCAATTAATTTATTAATTTGATTAAATTTAATTAAAATTATGAGAACCTAATTATATTAGATTCATCATATTTTATTTGGATCTAATTGGATTGGATTTGAAAGAAATTCAATTGGTTAAATCCTAGAGTCCCAAATGAGTAGGACTCTATCCCTTGTGCCACCTAAATTATCTCATATTTTTTCTCACCACATAAAATTAGTTTGTATATGAGAAAATTAAAAAATAATCTTTCTTTTGTCACCCATTAAGGATAGAAATTGATTGTTTTTTATTTAAATTCAAATTAGTTTGAATTTCAACTTAAAACGTGATCCATATCCTTCCACACGTTGGCTACTTTTGAAGGGATGTATTGTGTATGAGAAAAAGAGATCTTTTCAATTGATTTTTGTACTTTATTTTCTTTGATAAGTCTCTCTTTAAGTTAGATAAGGGTGAGAAAAAGTTGGAGTTGAATTGAAATTCAAAAGAGTTTGAATTGTAACAAACTCCAGCCCTTATCCTGTTTTATCTAGTTTGTGCGACAACCATAAAAAAGCTATAATTTTGTGTGCCAAAAGAAGAGAGCTCTTCACCTTAAGATACCAAAAAGAAATAGGGTCAAAAATACTTCTTTGGGATGTGAGGATTGGGTGGGTTTCCTTCCTCCTTGGCATGAACAAAAGAGGAGACCGTTCTCCTCTTGGGTGAGAGACCTAGAATTGTTCTAGATTTTTGGATGAAAAAAAAACCAAAGAGAAGAGAGTCTTCATCTAAAATTTTTCTACTGTCCAACATCTTTCTCTGATCCATCTTTGACATAAAAAAGATTCGAGGTGCTCAAAAAAGGAGATTACGTTAGATCTATCATCAGAAGCCGACTGCGCGAGCTAGCACTCCTGCAGAGGGCTGATCGGTCCGAGAGACTTCTTGTGGACCATCCGTAGAGGCTGGATGCTTGTGCAGCTACTCAATATTAGTGAGAGCTTCATACCACACTTACCAGTAGCAGAGATCATCAATCCATGAAAAGATGATGAGTTCTGAACTTTACCAACATAATCTAAAGGTTAGATCAAATTCAGAGCATCGATGTGATCGATATAATTTTTTATTTTATTTTAAATTATATATATAAATTTTTATATCATAGATTCTTAATGGTAGTTTAGATCTACTCTAAAGTATATTTAAAAGATTAAAATATTTAATCTTTTATTATTCTGCTATAAAATTTTAAAAATACATGCTTTGAACTAATCATTTTTTCTTCATCGAGGGCCGACCACCATATTATTATGCACTCACCATTGTGGATCGACCATCTTGGTTGATGCTCGAGGTTTGTGTGGGGCAGAAAAATATTTGGTCATGGAAAGGATGCATCAGACATGGATTAGGATTTTTGTCGATGAATTTGTTTATCTATAATTCATTGTTCTAATATGATTAAAATTAATGATTATAAATTAAATCAAATTCATAGTTCTAATTTGATTAGAATTCATATTTAATTTAGGTTAATCAAATTATCATTTTTCTAATTTGATTACAATTTGAATCATGGTTGATCGAATCTATGCTAATCTAATTGGATTAGGGTTAACCTAAGAATTGGTCAACCTAACTCAAATGGATGATAAATGATTGACTTAAAATTAATATTGGATCAAGTGTTGAACTCAAATAAAAAATCTTAGTTGGATCCTATGCCTATATATTTAAATATCTCTATTGACATGTATATAAAAGATATTGCAATGAAAATAATATGAGTAGTTTGTTATAATATTTTATAATTGTTATAAAATGCATGTTGTATAGTTATGGACTATGGAACATCCATGTGATAGATGTATACATGAATGCTTTCCTATTATCTGATTATATAAATGTATCTGCAAGAGTTGCAATAGGAGTTGAGTGCCCCTGATGTATTGTATTATCAGCTGAACCTTTCTTTTGTATGTTCCTAACTGTTAATTGGAATTTTTATATGTTGATTATTTGAAAATAAATAGAAATTATTTTTTTTATTTTCAAATAAAGATTAAGTATTCATAGTAGACTTCATGGAGATGAAGGCTAAACTATCAGGCTTTTGGAGAGCAGAGGTGCATTTAGATTGACCATGAGATGGTTCAATCAATGATGCACCTAGGGTTAAACCCATAAATCATCCTGTGGCTTGGATGATCTTTAAAAAGTCCATAACCATTAAATTTAGATCTCCTCTTTATACTCTTACTTGCTGGTAGTTAGAATTAAATTAAATTGCATATGATGCATGTATATATTTAGGATGTACATGAGACCTAAGTCCCTCATATTAAGTTAAGAACACTACCCATGCCTTCCTTCATGCTAAGTCTGTATTATGTCAAGAACCATAGTAGGCATGTTGTGCTATCCATAAGGCTTGCTATGGAGACTGATTTGATACTGTCTTGGTGCATTATGAAGCTAATTGTACTTAGCTCATACTAGGTCAATAGAGCATATCAAAAAACTAAAGTGAGTTTGTTGTGCTATCCACAAGGCTTGCTATAGTAATTGGTATGATGTTGACTCAGTGATGCTTATAGCATATTTTGGTAGTGCTGCCTTGTTGTGCTATCCACAAGGATAGTATAATTCAGATATGACTATACAGAATTGAAGGATATGACTTAACTAAAATACTATAGTTTGTTGTACTATCTACAAGGCTATAAGTATTTTAGAGGTAAAAGTTATGTTGAGAGTTGCATGAGATGCAATTGGTAAAGAGTTACCTACCTTTGAACTCATAGGAGCTTGTTGTACTATCCACAAGGCTTTTTATGAGGAATTGAGATCTCAACCCCATTAAGAAACTTGATGATAAGGTTTCTTATTTTTATACTTGAGGGCTATAAAATTTGCTAAAATAGTGGGAGACATAATTAGATAAAAATCTCATCTAACTTGTGCATATCATCATGAGTAGTCCTTGTATGTTCTTATATATGCATAGGCATCTTTACTATCATTGCATAGTATATTTTTAAATTTATTGAACTCTATAGAATAGTTGAGGAAATGAAGGTGTAGAATGTCTTCACTATAGGTATCTAATTTTATATACAGTAATGATGAGCATTAAAAATAAATTGTAAGAGCTGTCTAGCAATGTGAAGCAATAACAGAATGCAAAAGTTACATCTGCTAATAATTTATATATGATACAAACTAATTATCATTATGTGTTTCAGCTTTAAAATTTTAGACATGTGATACCTTATATAGGTTCCACGGATGCAAAATATTGCTGAACCTATAAAACTGAAGTGCGGTGACTACTTGTCTTTTGGCACTGATGGATAGTCCATTCATACTAAGGCTGTAGGAATCCATATAACCTTTTAGCAAGATTTAAAAACTAGTAGATCATTGTTATATGCCTGAATTTATCAAAAATATTATTTCAAATCTTTACTATTGTAGCATGGTTTTGAAATTAATGTAAAGAGTAAAAGTTACTCTCATTTCGATAAATTTTAGGACTATGGTCTTATATTTATGTCACTCAATGATGTTGTTGTTCATGTTGATGAAAATAAGTAATAAATATGTAATGGTCACGTATCTCTGGTATTACCAACTTGGCTATTTTTGAGTCAAAGATAAATAAGTAATACAAAAAAGAGTTCTTTATCTGTATGATTATGAATCATATAGAACTTGTAAATCTTATCTCATGAATAAAATGACCAAAATCTCATTTACTTGCCATCGAAATTGGCAAGCAAGATATTAGGTCTTAAACATATAGATGTCCGAAGGCTAATAATATTTTGACCCAGAGATGTCCATCCCATATAAGATATAGTGTGTTCTCTAGTATGCTTCACAAATCTAATTCTGAGAATATATCCTAGAAATTACTGCATATATTCTGATAAAATCTATTGCAAACACTCCATATGAGATATGAAAAAGGCAAATGGTAGATTGTCCAACTTATGTGAAAAGAGTTGATGTACATAAGTTTGTTCTAAAATAGGTTCATATATCTTTATATGTTATCCTAAAGAATAGTATGAGATACTATTTCTACCACCCTACTAGACAAAAAGTATTTTGTCAGTAGGTATGCCATCTTTTAGGAAAAGAATTTTTTCTAAGAAAGAGACAGTGGGAGGATAATTGAACCTGAAAAGTTCAAGATCTATGAACTATCATAACTTGTGGAGTGTCTACAAGTTGTTCCTCAACCAAATGTGCTCATTGATGAGGCACAACCATGAAACACACCTCCTCACCAAAGGTCAATTCGAGTGTGTAATGTACCACTCAAATATGAGTTTGTCATTGAGAATGACTATACACCATACATTATTATGAATAATATTTTCTTAACTTATTCAAAAATTATCATGAGTAGAAACTCTGATAGATGGCTTGAAACCATGACATCCGAATTGAACTCCCTGTACATCAACCAAGTATGGACTATGGTTAAAGCACCTATGGGTATGACCCAACAGGTTGCTATCAGGGATGTCTATCCAGATTTTTGCTATTGCCATACACCATCTAGAGAATTTGTCTTTAGTGGGAGGGCAAATGTATTAAAGTAGACATTGAGGAGTAGGTACTTCTATTTTTGATAAGTAGTCAAAATATTTGACTTTATCAAATATGGATGATCAATAAGTGTGTGCAAGAAGATAAGTGAGAGTCTCACTAACTTCTTGGCTATGTATGTGGGTGATATACAGTATATTGAAAGATAGTCCCGATATTGCACCTCGGTCAATGATATGCTTATCACAAAAGTTTTCATGAAAAAAGACAGGTTAAGCATCCGATATACTAGGCATCTATAGGGATAGATATAAGTGGATACTAGGCTTGTCTCAATCTAAGTACATAGAATTTATGTTAAAGGGGTTCAACATTAATAGATATAAAGGAGTTTACTTACCCATATATTCAATGTACCTCGCTTGATGTGATTTATGCTTTGTGCATAATCATTGATTTTAGGTAGATCCATGATAGGATCTTATGAAAATTATGAAAAATATTCTCAAAGTACTTGAAAAGTACTAGAAAGGCAGTGAATTGGAAGAATTCCAAATAGCAAACTGTGTTAGACTTAGTTAAATGCTATTAGAAAAGATTGCTAAAGATAGTTGCTAGATGAAAGGGTTCATCACTGAGTTGGGTGTGGTCTCACTTGGAACCCACGCACATCCTAGGCCCTTTTACCTCATTCATGATATGATCATAAAATGAGTTAATGTTGCCCAGCTATGCAACCCAAGAGAGGG
Organism: Elaeis guineensis; assembly: GCF_000442705.2. Taxonomy (NCBI): domain Eukaryota; kingdom Viridiplantae; phylum Streptophyta; class Magnoliopsida; order Arecales; family Arecaceae; genus Elaeis; species Elaeis guineensis. Next base: position 31,232,991 of record NC_026001.2, read on the forward strand.
GGTGAATTGGGTTTCTAAAAATTTTAGGCTTAATTAATTACTTATGATAAATGAGAACAAAGACTTTAAATCAATATTAATTTCCTAAAGCACGAATGCAAGGATATAATAAAGAAATAAAGAGAAACAATAAAGCACACCACAAACACAAGGATTTATAGTGGTTCGGTGCCAACCTTGCACCTACATCCACTCCCCAAGCTCCTACTTGGGAATTCTAATCCACTATACTTGTATTCAACCTGAATATAAACCGTCGGAAACTCCGACACTAGCTATCCCAAGCTAGTCTACTTGTTTCCTGGGTACAAGCTAACCCAAAACACTCCGATTTCAGGTTCGGATCAACCTTCTCTTATTTTGAAAACCCTCCAAAAATAAGAACAATTACTCACAAATATTAAGATAGTTTAGAGCACAAATTAATACAATAACAGCTCCTTTAAATGAGTGAATATAACAATAAAAAAACTTTACTCAAATGAAGAATCCCCTTTTTGGATTTTCTCAAGGTGGATGAACGCTTGAATGAATACTTGAGAAGAAGATGATCTTTGATTGAAGACTTCTTGAAGGCTTTGAAAGATCTCTTGATCAAGGTTGAACAATATGCTTGAAAGATCCTCTCTTTGAATGCTCTTGCTTTTCTCTTTCACAATCTCTCTTGTATATTGTGGATCCTCTCTCTTTTTCTTTTGGGTATTTCGTTGATCTCTGGCTTTTTCGTGTAGATTTTGGATCCTTTTGTATATAGGTTTGATCTCTCCTTTTTGATCTTTCGATTTTTTTTGATCTCCTATTTTCTTTCACCATTTGAAACATCTTATAGCATAAGAAACAAGAGAAAACAATTTAGGCAGATAAAGAGCCGTTAGAGCAATTTTAGGAAGCATAAAAGGCAATTAAAACGGGCAAAAAAATAGCCGTTGCTGACATTTTCCGTCGCAGGGGTCGACTCATGAGTCGACTCATGCTTCAGGAGTCGACTCATGAGTCGACTTCTGTTGCAAAGACCAGAGAATGATTTTCTGGAAATTTTTGGCTCAAATCAGCAGGGGTCGACTCATGAGTCGACTCATGCCTTGTGGGTCGACTCATGAGTCGACTCACAGGTCGTGCCAAGCCAAAAATCCAGCGTGCCATGGGAAATTTTTGCGTGCCAACCAGCTCATAGTGTCATGAGTTGACTCATGAGTCGACTCATGCACTTCAAACCTTCATAACTTCAAAAATATAAGTCCAAAAATAATGAAATTTTCACCAATATATTTCAAATCATTTGTTCTACCAAATGATACTATCAAATTAGGATTTTAGTGAAATTATGATTTTGCCCTTGAAGAGCATAAGGACTTTTTCAATTTAAAATTATTTGTATCCCTTCAATCTGCTTTGTAATCATCAAAATCAATCTAGGAGCAACAATCTCCCCCTTTTTGATGATGACAAAATATTTGAACAAAAATATTTATGTGAAACACTAAATTCAAAAGAATGTATTATAGGTGTATATGCTTGAAAAGAGTATGATTCTTTTGGCATGTAATATAAATGGTCATATACAAAAATAATTTATCCATTTGCTTAAGGATTTAATGATATGCTCATTGGATTATGTGATTTTGGTGTTAGAGCGAAAAACTTGTTTTTGTTATCAGATTAAGTTGTATTTTGAAAATTTCATTCTCATTTGATTTTAGTTTTAGCATTAGAGCAAAAAAATACTTATTTGCTTTAATTGCTTTTTGATACAAAAAAAATAATTATGTGTACCAAAGCATGTTTAAGAGTTGATTTGGAAACTGTATTAGATCATTTTGAGTTTAAGATGTATCAAAGCAAGAGAAATATAAATTTTGCAATTTATCAGAGCAAGAAAAATAATTTTACAAAGTTATCAGAAAAATTTTACAATGTATCAGAGAAAATTTTATAATATATCAGAGCAAGTTTTGTAATGTATCAAAGCAAATTTTATAATGTATCAGAGCAAGTTAAAAAAAATTTTAAGATGTATCAGGGTAAGATAAATTTCTTAAGATGTATCAAGGTAAATAAAATTTCAAAAGATATATCAGAACAAGTTGTAATTTTGAAGTATATCAGAGCATATTTAAATTTTTAATGCAAATCAGAGCATATGTAAAGAAGTAATTTAAAAGTTACTTATTTGCATTGTACTTAGCATTATATTTTTGATATTGTTCTTTTAAATTTTCAATTCATTCATTAATTTATCATAATTTGTGGTTTTGATTGCTTTTTCTTTAATTGCTCATAATTGATGGTTCTACTTTTGATGGATGGCTTTTTGTTTAATTTCTGTCTGATACCAAATTTCTTTTTAATTTTTGTTTAATAATTTCTCCCCCTTTTTGACATCATCAAACATGGTTAACTTCTTCTTTTTCTGAAAAATTCTTTAATTTCTCTCCCTTTAGAGTTAATCACAGATGTTTTCTCCCCCTTAATACAGCAATTATTAACAGCAAACATCAACAAAGAGAAGACAATATTTCAACAAGGAGAATATATATAACCAAAATATGATCAACATCATTACAAAAGGTAGAAATATAAGTAAAAGATGATTTCATTAAAATCATAATTGTTTCAATACATAGTTCATATTATAATAATCAACCAGCTAATTGTCAATACATGGCCCCAAAATACAGATCCTAGAACAAGACACTAACTCCTAGGACCTAGTAATGATCAAGACAAGTCAAGGATCGGAGTCATCAGATATGGTATGAGAAGCTGATGGATCAGAAGTGCGTCCTCTACCCCGTCTGCCTCTGGCACGAGCAGGAGAGCGAGATGAACTGGGTGGCTGAGAACGCTGAGATGCTAAGGATTGAACAGAAAGGGTGAGTCTGATGGAATCAAGTACGTTCAATGCTCTGGAAACAGATTGAAGTAGAGCAGTGAACTGAGTGGTAGCATGCTCACTCGATCCTCGGATCTCTTTCCTCAATAACTCATATCCTCCCTCTAGTGCTCCTCTGAGCCTGCCAGCCTCTGCAGTGAGGTCTGTGACCTCAATAGTTGACTCCTGTGGCTTGGGATGGGCCAAAGCAAGGACTTGCCCCTGCAAGTCAAGAACTATGCCAGTCAATCTCTAGACTGTGTCCTCAAGCTGCTGGATCCGGATGGACTGATCTGACATCATCTGAACACAGTGGAGATGTGGGGAGTAATGGTCTGATCAGAAGAAGTGGCTCCAGGTGCAAAAGTAGTACTACTCCACTGACTAGATAATAAAGAGGCCACACGCTGTGATATATGCTCGATCTGATTGTCAGCCAGTCTGAACTCTGATGGATGTGCTCTGGTCTCTGGCTGATACACTGGTGTGGGCATCCTAGTAAACTCTGAAGGGCCAGCCTCTGTATCAGGAAAGAACTGTATATCTGGTGATGCTGCCCTGAAGTCATGTACAGGAGATGATGGACCTTCTTCTTCTACTCTGCCTTCAGTTCTTCTTCAGCTCTTTCTCTTTCTTCAACTCTTTCTTCAGCTCTTTCCTCAGATCCCTTGATCCAACCACCATCAGTTTTTGTAATTCCCATTCTGTGCAGGCTGTGTTGGTTGAAAGTGTCCACATGAGATAGCTTGGTAGGTGCCTCCCCCTCACAGCTAACTCCAAACCTCCTAAATACTCTAGTAAGGGCCATACCATAAGGCAAGTGTGCCTTGGATCTGTTCAAAGTTTCTCTCATGGCCTCTATCATAAGTGCAGGGAGATTCAGGGGGGTCTGAGTGATGACATGAAACATGATACAGATATCTCTGCCAGAAAGTAAATCATGTCTACCACTTCTAGGAAAGAAAAGCTTTGTTACCATCTGATGTAGGATCCTCATCTCAATGGACAAAATCTTTGCTTCCAATTTATTTAAGCTTCCTGAATAAGTTTCTCCTAGAATAATTCTGATCCCCTCTTCTTTTACTGGGAGTTCCATATAAGAATAACCTTCACTAGGCAAATGTAATATTTCTCCCAATATCCTAGAATCCAAGCAGATATCAATTCCCTTGACTGTTGATGTCACTGACCCATTTCCATAATGTAGGTTCTGGTAGAATTCTCTAACTAGGTCAACATAGGTGACTTCCTTAAGGGAGCAATAAAAACCCCATCCTTGGTTTTTAATCTTGGTAGCAAAAATAAAGCCTCATCTTCAAAGAACCGAAAATCTATATTTTTCCCGGTTTCTACTTTTCTATCAGAAAGAAGGTTCTTACTGGGACTTATGGAGGATTGAGGAGGACCTTGAGCAGATACTGAAGCTGGAGTGGGAGCACTGGAAGACTGACCAGTTTGCCTTTTCTTTCGGATAATTTCTTCAGGCTCTCGGATTGACTTTCTTCTTTGGGGAAGTTTCATCTTCGGAGCCATATTCAAATCAATAGCAGGCAAGGAGACTTGAATTAAGTGGAAGAGGGATCACAAGAGAGTAAAGAGGGATTTTGGTGGAGAAAAGAAGTGGATTTGGGAAGAACGGTGAAGTGCTAGGGCACGTTCCAACCGCGCCTAACAATGCGAGAAAGCACAAAAAATATCCTTTCCAAGTTAGCGATTTTTGGTGGAGAGGAGGAGGGAGAATTGCTTCGAATTGGATCCTTGAATTTGGAGCAAAAGAATTGGAGAAGTCAGCTTTTGGAAGGAGGACGATGAGAAGATGAGTTGTCTCACGAACAGGGTTCCAGTATAAAAACAATGAACCCGTTGGAAGTTGGTGGGATTTACAAGTTTGCCATTGAGTTGACTCATGGGGGTCGACTCATGAAGTTCAGAAAATCAGGAAAAATGTGAATAAATTCCAGAAAAATTTGAAATTTTGGGAGAAAGAGTTTTGCTCAAAAATAAGTTTTTAGAATGATAAACTTGAGCTTTTGGGACCAGGATAGATGTTGGAAATTGAGCTCTAAGAGTTTTTGACATCAATTCTTTGGAAATTGAGAAATTTTAGGCATATGGATCTAGAATTCCTAGATTTCTCCTAATTTCACAGAATCTATCCTCACTAAGGACCTTTGTAAAGATATCAGCTAATTGACTTTCAGTGCAAACATATTCAAGAATAATATTTTTGTTTTGAACATGTTCTCTTATAAAATGATGTCTTATTTCAATATGTTTGGATCTTGAATGTTGAATTGGATTTTTAGATAGATTTATGGTACTTGTGTTGTCACATCTTATTGGTGTGTCATTAAGTTTGATTCCAAAGTCTTCGAGTTGTTGCTTAATCCACAAGATTTGAGCACAACAACTTCCGGCTGCAATGTATTCGGCCTCAGCCGTAGACAGTGCCACCGAATTTTATTTTTTGCTAAACCATGAGATTAGGTTAACTCCTAGAAATTGGCAAGTTCTACTTGTGCTTTTTCTATCTAATTTACATCTAGCAAAATCAGCATCTGAATATCCTAATAAATTAATTTGTGAGTTCTTAGAGTACCATAACCCTAAAGTTTGAGTACCATTTAAGTATCTAAGGATTCTTTTAACAGCATTCAAATGAGATTCTTTAGGATTAGATTGATATCTAGCACATAAGCAAACACTAAACATGATATCAGGCCTACTTGTAGTTAAATATAATAATGAGCCGATCATACCTCTATAGTATTTTAAGTCTACACTTTTACCTTCATCATCCTTGTCAAGCTTACATGAGGGACTCATTGGTGTGTCAATTGGTTTGCAGTTCTCCATTCCAAATCTTTTGAGTAGTTTCTTGGTGTACTTGCTTTGGGTGATGGAGATTCCCTCTTTTGATTGTTTGATTTGGAGTCCGAGGAAGAAGGTGAGTTCTCCCATCATGCTCATCTCGAACTCCCCCTGCATAAGCTTAGCAAAGTCTTGACAAAGGGATTCATTAGTAGACCCAAAAATTATGTCATCAACATAAATTTGTATAACTAGCATGTCATTTTGATTTCTTTTAATAAATAAGGTTGTATCTACATTACCTCTTGAAAAACCATTATTTAGTAGAAATTTGCTTAGCCTTTCATACCATGCTCTAGGTGCTTGTTTTAATCCATATAAAGCTTTATTTAATCTAAAGACATGATTGGGAAAAGTATGATTTTCAAATCCAGGGGGTTGTTCTACATATACTTCTTCAGCAATATATCCATTTAAAAATGCACTTTTAACATCCATTTGAAATAACTTGAATTTCATAAAGCAAGCATATGCAAGTAGAAGTCTAATAGCTTCTAATCTAGCAACAGGTGCGAAGGTTTCATCAAAATCAATTCCTTCTTCTTGATTATATCCCTTAGCAACCAGTCTTGCTTTATTTCTAATTACATTTCCATGCTCATCTAATTTATTTCTAAAGACCCATTTTGTTCCAATTATTGAATAATTTTTAGGTCTTGATACTAAGGTCCAAACATTATTTCTTTCAAATTGATTAAGTTCCTCTTGCATTGCATTAATCCAATTGTGATCATTTTCAGCTTCTTCAAAAGTTTTAGGTTCAAGATGAGATACAAAAGTACAATGATTAACTACATCTCTAAGTGAAGAACGGGTTTTTACCCCATGCATAGGATTACCAATTATTAACTCCTTAGGGTGGTTGTGAACATACCTCCATTCCTTGGGTAGGTCATTTGTACCTTGAGGTTGTTCTTGAATTTCTTCACCTCTCTCATCTTGTTTGTCTTTTTGATCCTTGTCTTCTGGAGTTGCTGAATCTTTCAGAGTGATCTCCTTCAAACCTTCTATTAGTGGATCTGCATCATCAACACCCTCATTCTTCCTTGAAGGAAGATCGTTAGATTCATCAAAGACAACATGTATGGACTCCTCAACTATTAAAGTTCTTTTGTTGAAAACTCTAAATGTTTTACTAGTTGAGGAGTAACCTAGAAAGATTGCTTCATCTGATTTTGCATCAAATTTACCAAGTTTTTCTTTACCATTATTTAATACAAAACATCGGCAACCAAAAATATGAAAATATGCAATGTTTGGTTTTCTTCCTTTCCAAAGTTCATAGGGGGTTTTCTTTAAAAATTGTCTAATCAAGGCACGATTTAAAATGTAACATGCTGTGTTAATTGCTTCCGCCCAAAAATATCTTGGAAGGTCGCTTTCACAAAGCATGGTACGGGCCATTTCTTCTAAGGTTTTGTTTTTCCTTTCAACTACCCCATTATGTTGGGGTGTCCTTGGAGCAGAGAAGTTATGGCCAATTCTATTTTCATCACAAAAATTTTCAAAATCTTGATTTTCAAATTCAGTTCCATGGTCACTTCTAATATTTTGAATTGAAAATCCTTTTTCATTAGTGACTTTTCGATAAAATTTAGTGAAAATATGAAAAGTTTCATTTTTGTGTGCCAAAAAGAAAACTCAAGTAAAACGAGAGTAATCATCTATAATTACAAAGCCATATCATTTTCCTCCTAGACTAGTGGTTCTAGTTGGTCCAAATAGGTCTATATGTAAAAGCTCTAAAGGTCTAGAAGTTGAAACAGTATTTTTGGATTTAAATGAAACTCTAGTTTGTTTACCTAATTGGCATGCATCACAAATTCTATCCTTTTCAAAGTTTAATTTTGGCAAACCAAGAACTAATTCTTTTTTAATTAATTTTGAAAGAGAATGCATGCTAATATGTGCAAGTCTACGATGCCACAGCCAACTAGTCTCATTAATTTTAGCATTCAAAGATACTAGGCATTGCATGTCTAATTTGGCTAAGTCATTCAAATCTACCATATAAACATTGCCATGCCTATGTCCTATAAATTTAATGCCATCGTTAACAGGACTAGTCACAATGCAAATAGATGATTCAAAAACTACTTTATACCCTTTATCACAGAATTGACTAATGCTAAGTAAGTTATGCTTTAAACCTTTAACTAATAAAACATTCTCAATGTATTTGGAGGGAGTGATACCAATGTTACCTATCCCGATGATCTTTCCTTTGCCATTATCTCCAAAGGTGACCATCCCTCCATCCTTAGCATCAAGCATGATGAATTATGATTCATCACCAGTCATGTATCTCGAGCATCCACTATCAAGATACCATTTCCTGTTTCCTCCTTGGGATGCTAGACACACCTGCAAGCAAAGGTCAAGTTTCTGTCTTAGGTACCCAAGCTTTCTTGGGTCCTTTTGGGTTAGTCAGAATGGTTCCTTTTGGAACCCATATTTTCTTTATAGTTTTGTTTGCAGATTTGAGGCATGTGTATGATTTATGTCCTATTCTACCACATTTGAGACAAGTAATATTTGTAGACTTGTTACTTGAATAATTTACATAAATATTCTTCAGAAGTTTTTGTTTCTTTAAGGGGTTATACCCAAGTCCAGCCTTATCATATACAGCTTTTTGATTGTCAAGAATCATATTTAGTTTGCTTGAACTTAAGGTGAACTTATCTACTATAGGTTTCAGCCTGTTAATTTCATTTTTTAAGTTTTGATTTTCTTGAATCAAGGTGGAATTTTCAATTGGAAGATTTTCAGCTTGTTTCACTAAGGACTGATTTTTTAATTTTAGTTCTTTATTTTTCATCCCTAGTTTCTTTAATTCATCAATCAAATCATAGAATGCTTCATGCAATTCTTCAAAAGTAAATTCACTAGTGGATTCAGAAGTTACCTCATTTTCGTGTGCCATAAGGCACAGGTTGGCTTGTTCTGTTGAGGTCTCCTCGTCGGAGCTTGAGTCATCACTCGCACTCCAAGTCGCCATCATTGCTTTCTTTTTGAACTTTTTGGGACCTTTCTTCAGTTGCGGACATTCGGATCTGAAATGTCCCGGCTTCTTGCACTCGTAGCATATGAGGGGTTGATCTTTCTCTTTCTCTTTGCTTTGTTCCCCTTTAGTGAATGACTTCTTTCTCATCCCCTGTTTCCTTTTTCTTAGAAACTTTTTAAATTTTCGGGTGATGAGTGCCATCTCTTCATCCTGTTCTTCATCTTCAGAGTCATCCATTTCATAATCAGGCGAAGCTGTGGATTTGAGGGTAATGGTTATTTTCTTTTTGACTTCATCCTCTTGATGTTGCTTCATGCTAAGTTCATGAGTCATCAAGGATCCAAGAAGCTCTTCTAGAGGTAGAGTGTTCAAGTCCTTTGCTTCTTGGATGGCAGTCACCTTGGCTTCCCAAGTTCTAGGCAATGACCTGAGAATCTTCCTTACTAGCTCACTGTTAGTATAAGATTTGCCAAGACTCTTCAAACCATTAATTATATCAGTAAAATGAGTAAACATAGCAGTTATGGACTCATCATGCTCTATTTTAAACAATTCATATTTATGTACGAGCATGTTTATTTTAGACTCTTTTACTTGACTTGTTCCCTCATGGGTTACTTCTAACCTATCCCATATTTCTTTAGCAGATGCACAAGTAGAAATGCGATTAAATTCATTTGCATCTAGTGCACAATAAAGAACATTCATAGCTTTGGCATTTAATTGTGCCAATTTCTTATCAACTTCATCCCATTCTTTCTCGGGTTTGGTTGACTCCTCACCATCTATAATCTTGGTGGATGTGTGAGGACCGTTCACTATGATACTCCACATATCATAGTCGAGTGCTTGTATGAATATCTTCATCCGAGCTTTCCAATAGGTGTAATTAGACCCATTGAAAAGTGGAGGTCGGTTTGTAGATTGCCCCTCGGCTAGAGAAGTACCGACATGGGTTGCCATAGATCTTTGGCTCTTTGATTGTTATATCAAAGAAGGGCTAGAGCACCGGGCTTTGATACCACTTGTTGCCCAGCTATGCAACCCAAGAGGGGGGGGTGAATTGGGTTTCTAAAAATTTTAGGCTTAATTAATTACTTATGATGAATGAGAACAAAGACTTTAAATCAATATTAATTTCCTAAAGCACGAATGCAAGGATATAATAAAGAAATAAAGAGAAACAATAAAGCACACCACAAACACAAGAATTTATAGTGGTTCGGTGCCAACCTTGCACCTACATCCACTCCCCAAGCTCCTACTTGGGAATTCTAATCCACTATACTTGTATTCAACCTGAATACAAACCGTCGGAAACTCTGACACTAGCTATCCCAAGCTAGTCTACTTGTTTCTCGGGTACAAGCTAACCCAAAACACTCCGATTTCAGGTTCGGATCAACCTTCTCTTGTTTTGGAAACCCTCCAAAAATAAGAACAATTACTCACAAATATTAAGATAGTTTAGAGCACAAATTAATACAATAACAGCTCCTTTAAATGAGCGAATATAACAATAAAAAAACTTTACTCAAATGAAGAATCTCCTTTTTGGATTTTCTCAAGGTGGATGAACGCTTGAATGAATACTTGAGAAGAAGATGATCTTTGATTGAAGACTTCTTGAAGGCTTTGAAAGATCTCTTGATCAAGGTTGAACAATATGCTTGAAAGATCCTCTCTTTGAATGCTCTTGCTTTTCTCTTTCACAATCTCTCTTGTATATTGTGGATCCTCTCTCTTTTTCTTTTGGATATTTCGTTGATCTCTGGCTATTTCGTGTAGATTTTAGATCCTTTTGTATATAGGTTTGATCTCTCCTTTTTGATCTTTCGATTTTTTTTGATCTCCTATTTTCTTTCACCATTTGAAATATTTTATAGCATAAGAAACAAGAGAAAATAATTTAGGCAGATAAAGAGCCGTTAGAGCAATTTTAGGAAGCATAAAAGGCAATTAAAACGGGCAAAAAAATAGCCGTTGCTGACATTTTCCGTCGCAGGGGTCGACTCATGAGTCGACTCATGCTTCAGGAGTCGACTCATGAGTCGACTTCTGTTGCAAAGACCAGAGAATGATTTTCTGGAAATTCTTGGCTCAAATCAGTAGGGGTCGACTCATGAGTCGACTCATGCCTTGTGGGTCGACTCATGAGTCGACTCACAGGTCATGCCAAGCCAAAAATCCAACGTGCCATGGGAAATTTTTGCATGCCAATCAGCTCATAGTGTCATGAGTTGACTCATAAGTCGACTCATGCACTTCAAACCTTCATAACTTCAAAAATATAAGTTCAAAAATAATGAAATTTTCATCAATAGATTTCAAATCATTTGTTCTACCAAATGGTACTATCAAATCAGGATTTTAGTGAAATTATGATTTTGCCCTTGAAGAACATAAGGACTTTTTCAATTTAAAATTATTTGTATCCCTTCAATCTGCTTTGTAATCATCAAAATCAATCTAGGAGCAACAGTTAATATTAAGAATGTCATAATGGATCAGTTCACTAAGCCTTACACAGTAGCAGTGTGATTGCCACCCTGATTGCATGGGTATCAGGTACAGAATCGATTGGCTTTAGTGCAAGTGAGAGATTGAAAGAATAATATCCTACAAGTCAATCGTATGGAGATGCGAAGGAATTTTTCTTTATGTTCTTCCTACTCATTTATATCACATTAGTTATTTTATTCATGAGGTATTATGTTTTATCATTTGCTATATCATATTTTTATGATTATGATAAATTCCATAGATTAGGGCAATGATTTTAGGGCCATGACAAGATCATACTAGTGAGATCTAAAATCTTGATAGCCTCATCTAAAATATTTTCAGTCATTAGATCATCAAGTTAGAGATCGATGATATCGATAAGACTGGTACATCCTATATATGCTCGATGGAGAGGATGGTTGATCTCACAATCACTTGTATGGTGACACTAATACAAGAATATAGGTGCTCATTAGAGAATGAGTTCACTGAAATGACCTGTAGAAAGAATATCTGATGGAGCCTTACAGCATGTCAACAGATAGTTTTTTAGTGGGAGTAGTGCATGTGATCTTTTGACCTGAGATCACTATGGTACCTTATGTACATAGATCTTTACTTTGGTTTATTCTCTAACACACCACTTTGAGATGTGTGTAGGATATTCTAGGTATGGTAAAGTGTGCATGGACATTATGAGTGGTCAACAAGGAATCAATCACTCCTTGTAGGAGGAGAGAACATCCTATGTGATCTCATAGGATGATGACTCTGAGAGTCTCTGACCAGAGCAGAAATGAGTAGTAGAAAATATTTTACTGATTCATCATTTGAGTTGTCATCATCGGATCAAGATACATATGGATAGATATTTAAGTTTGACATATTTCTATACCCATGGCCTTTTCGGGATATTGTGTGATCGAAGGATTGAATTGCACGGTAACTCACCATGGAAGGATAATTTAAGTATTTTCATCAAATTTTAAATCTTTTGGATTGTTATGATATATTGCTAGACATCAATCTTGACTTGTAGACTCATCAAAATTAAAAGAATTTAATTCGAGAATCAATTAGGAAGAGTTCTAGTTGATTGGGACTCTTAAGCTGATCTAATCTAATCAGATTAGGGTTATGTCATGAGTCTGGATCCACTGCTAGCTAGATTTGAAACCCAATGGGTCACACACAATAAAAATTTGGTCTTGGTCTAATCTATTGGGATTTATTGTAAATCAAATGGGTTAATTGAATTGCTAGCACATGAATTAATCCAAGTTCTCAATTGGATTCAGTGCAAAAGTGTTTGTGCTAACCTAAGCTTGTTGCCTTGACCTAATATAATTGGGTTTGAACCATCTAATTTATTAGTTGGTTTATTTGGATTTTACAAAAGAGTTCCCTATGAATCAGCTTTCTCCATGCCATATCCACATGCAAGAAAATAAATGACGCCCATTTATTTTTGGCATTAAGAGAAGAAGTCCTTCACACTTCCTTCTCTTAAATTTCTTTCCAAGTTCCATGCATTTTTCTTTATTCCTCATGTCATGAGATGGCGCTTGGGATATGGGGCATGGAAGAGGAGGAGGAGTCCTTCTCTTGGAAAGAAATTGAACACCACAAATTATTTGGATGCCACATTATTTTGGGCGATGAAATGGAAGAGTCCATTTCATGGACTCTTAACTCCCTTTAATATTCCATGCGTTTCTTCACTCCATGCACCATCTGATGGCTATTAGGAATTTGTTGGCATAGAAGTGGAAGAGTTCTTTTGCTTGAAGGCTCTTCCACACCCAAAAACTTCCATATGAAGAATTTATTATTTGTGGAAGACTAGGGACGTCGCATGAGATGTTTTTGCACCAACCATTATTTTTTCTCTCCTGAACCTCTTAATTATTACATGCCTAATTTATGGGACATCAGAAGGAAGAGTCCTTCTACTCCTTAACTTTTCCACATCATTTATTTGTGTGGTGATTTAATTCATCGTGTGGAGAAGTTGGGACGCCAAAAGTTGGCATCACTTGTATCTGTTTGGCACCCCGTCTTATCTTATAAATAAGGGGGTGCTACACCAGATTACACATCCCATATCTAGCTGATTTTAGGCATGAGGATGAGAGGAAAAAGAGAGAAAAAGTTTGGAAAAAGATAAGAAAAAAATGGAAAGGAAGGGATGAGAGAAAAAGAAAAGCATGAGATGCTTGTCTTAAAATCAGATTGTTCAAGTGTTGAACATCTGATTTAATTTTTATGTGGTGAGATCTTTTAGAAAAGGGTTCCTAAAGAGGTTCTAGTAGAGGTCATCAAGGCATACAAGCTGTGGTGCAACCTGTTCTTACGAAGGATGATCGACAGCGAGCTTGTGAAGAAGGCTGCAGCATCATGACGAATTGAGAAGGGCCCTGATCAATTTCGTGTGGATCACCATTGGAGGGCTTCTGCTTTGAAGTCTCATGAAGATCTCAAGATTACCAGTTCGTGGTCTTCATGTTGGTATATGATTTTTGATCTTTTTCTGATATATATATATTTTTGATTGTTTGATTGTAATCATCAAGAGATTTTTAGGACTTTTGAGTTCTGGTACTCTAGTTTAATTGTTAAACTTATTTTCAATTATTGAATACATATAAAAATTTTTGAAATTCATATTCTGTTACATCACCGAAATCCAATAAAAGTAGAAAAAATCATAAGATTAGATTCAATTATGAGTATACCTTCAGAAGGTTTATCACTCTTTTCGATCTTTAGGCTCTCTAGGTATTTTGGACAGTTCCTCCTCCATTGGCCTTCAGTATGACAGTGAAAATATTTTTCCTTTGTTTCAGCCTTGCTAGGAACTTTCTTCTTTGGCCTATTCTCCTTTTTCTACTTCTTAGTAGATTTTGCCTTCTTCTTTCCAGTAGACTTTTTCTTGGAAGAAGTCCACTCCATAGCGAGAGCAATGCCCCTTGAACTTTTCAAGGTTTCCTCCGTAGTGACCAACATGTTGACCAGTTCGGGTATAGTGCAATCGAGCTTGTTCATATAAAAATTTATAATAAATTGACTATATGAACTCATAAGGGATTGAAAGATCAGATCCATCTGCAATTTCTTTTATATTTCTAATCTGAGCTTTCCAAGCTTCTCAATATCCTTGATCATTGTGATACAGTGCTCATGGACTGACTGCTCTTTGTGTATCTTCAAATTGAAGAGTCTTTTGGACATCTCGAAGCACGCTATGTGGCTCTACTCACCATACAACTCTTGCAGGTGAGTGATCATAGCCCTGACAGTAGGTATATGCTCATGCTGGTTTTACAAATCGTTTGACATAGACGCCAGCACATAACACTTAACCCGACTGTCTACATCCATCCACTTCTTAAAAGCAACCCTTTGCTCAACAGTAGGTTGGTTTGGTAATACTATGGATTTTTGATCGAGTACATGACCTAGTTTTTCAAAGATCAAGATAATTCTGAGATTTCTGAGTTAGTCTTTGTAATTGATATTGGTCAAACGATTGGTTTTAAAGATGCGGACTAGAGGGTTTGAGGCTGACATTGTTTAACTGTGAGAGTAGAGATTTAAGTTAGACTTTTATACTTAATAGTTATATTTGCTTCTAGAGACTTTAAGATGCAAATAATGACTCTTACTAATTTATCGGATCCCTCTACTCTCCGGAAAGGAAACAAAAATCCTAACGCAACAAAAGATTCTTAGTGGGTATTGCGGTCCCACCGATGACAGCACCTCACCTAACAGTTATTAGTAATATCCATACCGATGCATAGGCAACTCTTTGTCTAGATGCTTTTCTAAGCATGTTGCAGTGATTTGATCTTTAAGTCATGTGGGCTCACCTAACAGTTATTGCCCACACTTCTTAGTTAAGCCCGACCCACCATTCACAATTAGGTGCAAGACCGTCATTGAGTCCCTCACCTAATAGTTATTGAATCCAACACCATCCTTATCCTGGAGTAACTCTTTGCTAATAGAGTGGTTGCGTATTTTTGATGCAACTGAATCACTGTAATCAGTCGAGAACAATCAGTGCCGGTAGCACGCCGCATATCTACAACAATGGAAGACCTATGAACTTAATATTTATGGAAAGATTTAGGGTTAGGTCTCATCTAATCAGTCATCATATGATCGATCTAATTGGCATGGGCTAAACCAAACCGCTAAGCAACCCAATTTAAAATCCAATCTTTCAAATTGGCCAGATAAGTAGAGATCAAAGGGGGTCCCTCCGTTGCTTTCTTTAGATACCAATAAATTAATCAAGCAAGCAAACAAAATTAATTAAATAACCACATCTCATTAACTTGCCTTAGATACTAATAGGTCAATTGATCCAAACAGGTTAACTTTAGCAAATCAGACTCAAACCATCGAGCCAAATTAGGTCCTTCGGTTAATCGATTCTACATATGGGACTTAAACGATTTGATCAACAATAATTGTATGATCATTTAACTTAATTGATCTGATCCTAATTAATACTTGATTTGGTTCGATTAATTACTTAATCAAATTAGACCCATATGGCTCCAATCAAAAACCTTAGATGCAATCTTATTACATGACCTAATTTATAATTTTTTCATAACTAAAATCCTCATGCACAAACACAAATTTTAGATTTTAAAATCAAATTTTAAATCTAAATTCTTTACATAAAAATAAGTTTTAAATTATAAAAATAATTATCAGATTTAACATACAAACATATATCACATATATGCATGTAAAATTCAGATCTAAATAAAATTTAGATCTACTACATGACATCATATATCTCATATACTAGTTATAGATCATATCAAAAGTAAATTTATGATTTAAATATGTAATCATATATCACATATATAAATTAAAATTCAGGTCATATAAAATTTTAGATTTCATGCATGCATCTATGTATCATGTAAACATTAACTAGAACTCTTTCTAGATCAAAATTCAGATCTATGCATGCTTTGACATATCAACTATATGTACTAAAATAAAATTCAAATTAAATTTTAGATTTAAAAATTCATCTATATATCTCATGTATTAAGAAAAAAATCAAAATTTAAAATTATTTTCAAAATATGCATGACAATTTCAGCAATATGAAATCCGTGGCTCTGATATCACTGTTGGAATTCGAGATTTGGGGCATACATGTGTGTTTCAAAATTTTATTTTCTAAATACCATAGTAAAATATAAGATTAAAATATTTTTAATCTAAATCATGCATACATAAGAATATAAAACCATAAGAATCTAATTCATGTACTGAAATAGGTGGAAACCAGTAAGGAGGGGATGCCCAAGTGCCTTGGCGTGGAAGAAAAGGGAGGACGCCCAAGTGTGGGGCATGTGGGATGCCAAGGGGAGAAGAGAAAATGAGAGGAAGAGAGGGCATGGGGCTGCTGGTTTAGATGCTCTAGGGATCTTAGGAGAGGTTTCTTTAAATAGGCTTGAGGATTGAATCCTATTCAATCTCATAATACAAGTCCTACTTGCATTGGGTTTCCTAATAACTTAAGTTATCCAACTTACTTTAGGAGACCCTTTAGGTGCCAACAATTGGAGCCGTTGCATCAATTATTTCACACCTCAAAACACACCCAAGAGACACCCCATATAAAATGAAGAGGCCCTCTAATCATAGGATATGCCCAACTTGATCAAACCAAAGTGGCCCCCAAGATAAACTATCAAGAAAATTAATTAAGGACTTACACCTTAAATTTAATTGATCCAAAACCTTAGACACCCAATAATTAGAGTCTCATGAATCTAATTTATGTAGGTTATTAGCAGATAATTAAGTTTAAATTATCTTATCAAATAAGAAATTTAAATGAAAAGAAGAATTGGATCCAACCATATACTAGCAAGGTTACCTTGAATCCAATCGGATTTCTTTAAAACCAATTGATACTTCATAAGCTCAATTGCTAATTTCAGACCTAATTCCTTTGTTGTATGACCCCATATGTTTAATTTTATCTGATAGTGAGATATACAATGATCTCTATCAAAGTATTATTAAAACTCTTTTCAGTAGGTCAGAATAATTTCACTCTAACTCATCAAGGATTGTCGATCCAGAACAACCCTAGTGAACTCTCACAATCCATCATTGACACCTAGCAGTATATAGTGGTAATCTAGTAGAATTGAAATGAACCTTTAGGTGTAGTTAACGTGTGATTCAGTCCCTCTATCGAGAGTCCCGACTTGATGGCAGGTCATGGATAAATTGTCAAACCTCCACATCAGTTATATGATAGATTCGATTAACTCAAATCCAGTTGTAACTTCTATAAAATTTTTTTTCTATCAATCACACTACTATGGCCACAGATTCTCGAACTTAGCTTTTCAAATCTCATAGGACTACTCTTTTCTATCAAGATTGATAGATCCTATTTTGATGCATATCCTACTCCTACAGTGGACCATCTGTCACCAACATCCACTGCAAGGGCTCATTGAGACCTATGTTTATGTGTCAATCAAACTCCAGCAGTCTCACTACAAATAGCAGTACCATCTCTGATTAAAAGATCAGTTACACAACTACAGCATCGAGATGATCACTGACGATCGAGTAGAAATCTAAGTAATCTCTCATATGGTCACGCTCAGTACTAGTTGTTCTCTAATAACTACCTGCACTCGTCGTCTAGTGTCTCTACATTGTAGACTAGAGATCCATTTATCCCAAAGAAAATGATTTATGCATCAGTCTATCTGGATCGATCATCATCCTCATGATGATCCTATGATCAGGAGCATTTAGGAATGAAATATATGTCACTAATTCTTAACACCTTGAGCATATATATTAAAACTAATTTCATGGATGATTCAAGGATACATCATACTTGAATGAAGAATAAATTTATCCTTTTATTGATCAAATCAATGTATTAAGTATAAAATTATGTCCTAAATTTATTACAATGTATCAGCCATATTGGCTTCTAGGATATACATCTAACACGTATCACGGATGGTATCTCGAAAGCTCTAAGATCGCTAGCAACCTGCTCCCCTTCTCACGCCAGCGAGTGCTCTTTTCATCTTTCAAAAAAATAAAATAAATAAATAAGAAGGCAACTATAAGAATATAACAATTAAAATCCATCGGTGACCATAGGAAGACATCATATGGGAATAAGAGAAAGAGCCCATACCATATACTTCGTGCCAAATGTATCGCTTGTTTAGCATACCTTATGTCAAATGTATCATAATCATGGGCTACCTTCAAATTTGTTAGGCAACTCAGTCGACATACCTTCCAAAGTATTACCTGTAGCAAAGGGAGTGATACAAACATAATAGTGATACGAACATCAGATAAAAGCTATGATTAAATACATCGAAAGAATAAAATTGAGAAAAAGAACCAATCTTTACAAGCAACTATAGTGAATTTCATGACTAGCAAGAGCAAGCATAATGAGGTCAACATCCTGCCAGAGATATAACACTTAAACCAAATTAGGAGATCAAGGTATACTTTGTTAAAAAATTTTAAATCCAGAAGACTTGTAGAGTCTTAGATTCTCATACTAGACTATATAAGCAATGATGCAAATTTGGGTTGTAACTGGGAAGGTTGTGTTGAAGCCAAATAAATGCCATGATTTGGTGTTCTCCTTCCCTAGAAATATTAGCATCAGACAGTATGACCTTTAAAATTCAACATATCAAAAACTAGCATAAGCAAAAATAGTTTTTTCACCAAATTTAGAAATATGATATCTGAGAATAAATAAAATATGAATTCAAGGAAGCTAGCCTTGTTGGGTCAAATGCCAATATAAATATTAAACATCACAAAAGAAATTGCATAGAGGCCAAATTTCCTATGACTCCAGAAAATGATTTCTAATTAAAACTTAATATATAAATAGGAGTATAAGTCATTAATCTATCGATTAATCTTATCTATCTTATATCTCGTTAAAAAATAAACCACGAGTTAAGAAATATCCTCGTACCAAATGTATCACTTGTTTAGCATACATTGTACCAAATGTATCATAATCATAGGCTACCTTCAAATTTATTAGGCAACTTAGCCGACATAACTTCCAAAGTATTACCTACAACAAAGGAAGTGATACGAACATAATAGTGATACGAATATCAAATAAATCAAGAAAACAAACATAAGAATGCTTGGAGTAGGGATACCTTAACTTTATACCATGTTTATAAAAGCAGACCAACACATTATCATGTATTGCTGGATGAGAATCATTTTTCTATTGATACATTGCAGCTGCTAACTAATAATCTTACATAACATTTGATCTTTCTGATGGAGGATCGACATCGGTTAGCGAGTCTAAGGATAGGTCTGTTGCAGATCAATGACAACGTTAAAGAAGTTATATATCGGTGGCAATGCAAGATTTAATTATATAATTCTGGATAGCAAAATATAAGATTTAAAATGACATATTTTATTGGTCAATAACCCAATGATCTGTAACTAAGTTAATTAAAATTGAAAAACTATTATAATTGATACACCTCAAACCTAAACTAGCATGGAGGGATATATTTTAAAATACTATTTTGATTCTCAAATGGATTATTCCTATATATTTCATTCGATGATATAGAACTATTAAAACCTCTAATCTATCCATTGAATGGTTAGATTGAATTTTGATCCCCTTGTATCCATCCCTTCCATCTCAAGTCTAAAACTTAAAAACAGTACTTAAATCAAAGAACAACAAAGTAAACAAGGAAAAGAGGAAAAGAAAAAGGCTCAGATCTGTCATTAAAAAATAAGGCAATGCAAGTTTCTCTACAGCTTTAACTATGAGGTGGCTGCAAGCGGTTGTCTGTGATGTAATAGACCATCCAAGCTTGCCCTATATCTACAAAAATAAGAATAGAAATGCATCACCTCCATCGATCTCTCCCTAGACTCTGGAGGTGCATCTCGCATAGGCAATCATCATAACTTCTCTGAGCCCTCGACCACCTCCTCGAGCCCCCCACCCTTACCCGAGCCTTGCATGAAAACTAGAAGTAGAATTTTTTTTAAAAAATAAAATAAAAACTTAAAAATAGTACTTAAATTAGAGAACAACAAAGTAAATAAGAAAAAGAGAAAAAGAAGAAGGCTCAGATCTGCCATTAAAAAATAAGGCATTGCAAGTTCCTCTGCACCTTTAATTATAAAGTGGCTGCAAGCAGTTGTCTGCGATGTAACAGACCATCCAAGCTTGCCCTATAATTACAACAACAAGAATAAAAATACATCATCTCCATCAATCTCTCTCATGACTCTTTAAGCGCATCTCACATAGGCAGTCATCATAGCCTCTCCGAGCCTCCGACTGCCTCCCCGAGCCCTCCACCCCTACTCGAGCCTAGTCCAAAAACAAGGAGTAAAATTTTTTTTAAAAAATAAAATAAAAACTTAAAAGTAGTACTTAAATTAGAAAACAACAAAGTAAACAAGAGAAAGAGGAAAAGAGAAGGCTCAGATCTGCCATTGAAAAATAAGACATTGCAAGTTCCTCTGCACCTTTAACCATGAGGTGGTTGCAAACGGTTGTCTGCAATATAACAGACCATTTAAGCTTGCTTTGTAACTACAACAATAAGAATAGAAATGCATCACCTTCATCAATCTCTCTTTAGACTCTTAGGCGCATCTCACACAGGCAGTCATCATAGCCTCCCTGAGCCCCCGACTGCCTCTCTGAGGGAAAAAATATTGATAGTTCTATGCATGCAATTTTAAAATTTTACAGTGGATCTTGATAGATTAAATAATTTAACCTATATTACATGCATAAGATCTAATCTAAACTACCATGTCAAGACCTATGATATGATTAAATATAAGATTAAGATTTGAAAATATAAAAATCTACATCGATCAAATCAATGCTGTAGACTAGATCTAACCCTTAGATCTAATCAAACCAGATCTAACGAGTTCAGAACTCATTACCGAAGCATGGGTTGCTGATCTTCACAAGTGTTTCATATGGAAAGGAGTTCCTTCAGGTCACTCGCAGTCGTACAAAGGTGTCTGGCCTCTACAGATCATCCACACGAAGAATGGATACTGATCAGACTCCTCGAAAGTGCTAGCTCGTAAGGATCTTTGAAGGCTGATCTTCTTCTTCTTCCTTTGATCTTTTAAATGCTCTAGAGAGGAAGAAGAATTAATAAAGGAAGAGAAGAGAGGAGAGAGCTTTTTAGAAAAAACAAAATTTCAACTAGATCTCATATGGGGTGTCAAACTATTGGACCCCCTTTTTATAACTAGGTGTTAGGGTTTAGGGCTAAGAGGAGGTGCCATAAAACTCCACGCCACATCCATTTGGGGCATCCCAATTTTTACAAGATTATGCGATGGTGTAAGAAAGAAATTAGATCTTCTCATGCCAACCAAAAATTCAATGCACATAGGAAAATTAATTTTGGTACCACCCATCTTTCCAAACAAAACCGATCACTTTCCATCTTATCTCCTTATCTTTGATTCAAATCGAATTCAAATCAAGAAGGAGATAAGGACCATGACTCATCATGATTGCCACCCACCTCTCTTTGTGCCCTCCTTTCTCATGCCCAAAGTTCTCACACAAAACATATTTTGGCATTGAAGAGATGGCATGGGACCTAAGGCTTGTGCAAGGAAAGAGTCCCAGTTGGCTGGACTATTTGTTTCTAATTTGATTCTAAATCAAATTAAATTTGATTTGAACCCAATGAGAAGAAGAAACCTAATCTAATTAGAAACACAATCACCTCAATAAATTTTAACTCAATTAAAAATTATTTGAACTCAAGTCCTGATCAAATCAAGAACAAGTTTTCTTTGCAATATGTTTGATCAAATCAAACCCAATCTAAGTCAAACTGAATCCAATTCAATTAAACTTGATCCGAATCTCTTTGCTCAATCAAATTGAGTCAATTAATAATCTAATTACAAATAAATCTTCCATTAATAGTAGAGTCCCAGTCAGTGAAACTCTCCACTAGAGTCCTAATCCAGTGGGCCTCTCCATTAGAGTCCCAATTCAGTGAGACTCTTCAGCCATCAGATCAGATCGAATCTTCTGATGTGTATGACCCATAGGTTCGAATCTAAACTAATAGCATAGGAATAAATTCTTATACTAATCGATGTAACCATCTAACAATGAGATCCGACATACGGATAGGTCGAAAGATTGCAAAGCAATATTCTAGAACCTACTGGCGTATGGTTATCATATAATTCATCCCTTTGATCCTAATGCTCAAGGTGACTAGGGTTTAACTATCAATCCTAAAATAGTCGATCATATTGTATTTCAATCTTTCAAATCTATCACATGGATTACCCTAGCCAAAGTTTTACTAAATTGAATTATACTGATGCATTAGCTCCTACTTATTAGAGGGATCAATCCATCTTGACTCATGCACCGACTTGACAAGTACTTGACTGCACCCAAAATCTTCCATCATGAAATTAAAAATTTAGATGATCCGATACCAAAGTATAATGAGTTACTTATAAGTCATCATGGTGATCTTAGATCGGAGGGACACTTAATACCTATACCTTTCGTGAACTGCTCTTGACAGCAGAGTGCTCGGTATTTGATCATATTCGATGTGAATGTACTTCTACATTCTACCTGCATGCCATACCAGTATCTCCACACTCCTTGGTTAAGAGGACAACCAATCCATATGGCACACAATGATCTATACTTGATATTGCTATCATCCTATTAACAGCATATTATTTGATCGTGAACATATTTAAGACTAATGATAAATCTCCTTTGTCGATTAAATATAGTCCTAAGGACTTCATCACAACACAGGAGTTCACATAAGATGGACAAAATATATCGAAAAAGTCAAATAATATTTGTTAATTAAAAATTTATATATAATTTATAAAATATAGAGTACAATCATCAGAGGACTGATGATTGACTTTGGGAATATAATTTTTCAACAACTCCTCACTTGGACTAAAGTCAATCCGATGCAGTATCGTATACCCATCTACGACTTGTGATCATCGAACTCTTTAATTCTGAGAGCTTTAGCAAATGAGTCGGTCAGTTCTTCTTTCTATCGATCTTTGAAGATCGATCGCATCGATCCACGATCTTTCAGATAAAGGTGGCAGCGGTGTAGAATATGCTTGGTGCACTGATAGGACTTCACTCTTTGGCTTGAGCAATAGCTTCAGTGCTATCACATATAATAGGATAAGACCATCAATGAAGGATGCCATTTCAAGTTCGTCGATGAATTTTCGTAGCCACACAGCTTTCTTCACAGCATCGGATGCCACAATATACTCCACCTCATAAATAGAGTTAGCCATGGTACTTTTTCAGCAGATTGCTCCACCGTTCAAGGTAAAAATATATTCCGACACACTTTTGCAATCATCATGATCTAATTGAAAGCTGGAGTCAATGAACCCCACTACTTTCAAGTCAGTTTCATCATAAACAAACCACTAATCTTAGTATTTTCAAATACCTAAGGATGGTCTTTACGACCTTCTAGTGATTCTCTCTTGGATCAGACTGGTATTACTCACTACCCCTAGTGAGTATGTTACATCTGACCTTGTACATATCATGGCATACATTATAGAATCTACTGTCGAAGCATATAGAATTTACTCATACGCTCTCTCTTTTGAGAAGTTATCAGACAATCCTTCTTTGAGAGAGAAATTTCATGGCTTATCGAGATATAGCCTTTCTTGAAATTCTTCATGCTGAACTACTTCAGCACAATGTCAATGTACGTAGACTGAGATAATCCAGCAATCTTTTCGATCTATCTCTATAGATCTTTATCCTAAAGATGTAGGATACTTCTCCCAGATCCTTCATAGAGAACTGAGATGATAACCAAATCTTTATTCCTTGTAATGCAGGATGTCATTCCTGATTAAAAGAATGTCATCCACATACTGAATAAGAAATACAACCACAGAATTATTTATCCATTATAAATGCAGGGTTCTTCTCTATTTCTAATGAAGTCATACGTTCTGATAACCTTATCAAAATGCATATTCCAACTCCTAGATGCCTACTTCAATCCATAGATAGATATCTGAAGCTTACACATTTTGGACTCATTTGTAGATGTGAAATCTTTAGGTTGTATCATATACACATCTTCTTTCAGCTCTTTATTTAGAAAAGCTATTTTTATATCTATCTATCAGATTCATAGTCCATATGTGCTACTATCGCAAGCATAATTCGAATAGATTTGAGCATTCTCACAGGAAAAAATATTTTATCATAGTCAATACCATAATACTGATGATAATTCTTGACAATCAAATGCGCTTTATAGGTCTCTACCATTTTATCTGCGTCCCTCTTTCTTTTGAAGACTTATTTACACTCTATGGGTTTAACCCTTTAGGTGGGTCAACTAATATCCACACATCATTAACCTTTGTGGACTCTATTTTAGATTTCATGGCTTCAAGCCATTTATCAGAGTTAGATCTCTACATTGCATCTATATAGGTGATCGGAACCTCATTATTTTCATCGAGTTCAATAGGATCCCCATCCTAGACTAAAAACCGTAGTATCTATCCAGTTGATGCGATACTCTATCGGATCTCCTTAATGGTGCCTCTACAATAGGTTTTGAGTTTGATATCATCAAATTCGATTCTGTGGGTTCACTAGATTATATCAGTTCTACCTGTTGAACTTTCTCAAGTTCAACCTTAGAGGTATTAATTCTTTTCTCAAATTTTTTTTTTAAAAAGACTGCCTTAAGACTGACAAGCACTTTTTGTTCATCAGCAAAATAAAAATAATATGTCTTAGTTTCTTTGAGATACCCTATAAAAATATATTTGTCAGATCTAGCTCTGAGTTTGTCTATTTTCAAATATTTGATATAAGCTGGATACTCTCAAACCCTAAGGTGAGAGAGCATTGACTTACGTCCCGTCCACATCTCATGTGGTGTTTTACTTATAGATTTACTAAAAATCCTATTAAGCATATAACAAGTCGACTCGAGTGCATATCTTTAAAAGAAGATCGGTAGAAAAGCCCATCATGAATCGAACCATGTCCAATAGAGTTTGCTTTTCTTTTTGATACACATGTGTTGTGGATTCCAGGAGGTGTCCATAGTGAGAGAATCCTATTCTCCTCAAGAATATTAAAAATTTATCAGAAAAATATTCACCTCCTCAATTTGATCGAAGAGTTTTAATATTCTTTTCAATTTATTTCTCTACCTCATTATGGAATCGTTTGAATATTTCAAATGATTCAGACGTGTTTTATCAAGTAGACGTACCCATATCTAGATAGGTCATCTGTGAACGAATGAAATAGTAGTACCCTTCTCTAGCACTAGTGCTCATGGGTCCACATACATCAGTATGTACAAAACCCAGAACATCACTGCTTATTCACCTTTTTCAGTAAAAGGTACTTGGTCATCT
>NC_026001.2:31558990-31587154 GCF_000442705.2 Elaeis guineensis
GATCTAAAAAATAAATCTTAATATATTTATAAATTTTGATTAACAGTTTTATAACTCAATTTTTTAATAAAAAAGATATGAAAAAATTCTCAAAAATAAGAACAACAAAGAGATAAAGAAAAAGAATATTTCACTCAAATGTTCTTTTTCTTTTCTTCTATTTGATCTTAAACCCGGTTAATTGAAACGTCGGAGGATGTCCCACTAAAATATCATTGGTGAGTGTCAAAATTTTTTACAATTTTTTTTTAATATTTTAAATTTAATAATATCCAATTTTAATCACATCAATACTCAATTGAAGTCCTGTGGCAGTACCTTTCAGAGAATCCGAAAGATCTAGAAAATATGGTAGTAAGTGGGAACCATAGGAGCGCAGATGCCATGAGAACGGGTGATGGTCAAGGTGCAGTTTCTCGGACCCAAAGCATGCGGAACGTCACTTTTCTCAAGTTGCGCCCCCGCTTGTATTTTCCAAACTTCTATACTTTATCTTTTCAACATTAGTTTCCCACCAGGTATTAAAAATTAAAAAATTCACAAACAAGAAATATGGCCAACCCTTGTTCTTTCTATTCTAGCGGTGGGTCCCACTTAACTATTTCCCGTCGCTTCCACCGCGTCCTGCCTTCTTTAATATAGTACTCTTCATCGGTTTCTTCCAACCAGCTCCTCCTTCATCTTCTTCCACCTTTTTACAGCGGTTAATTGTTATCCTTCGAACTTTAGCAGAAAAGCACTGTTTACGCATTGGAATTAAGAATTACGTATAATCGGACCACTCCAACCACTCCTACTACTGTTCCTTTTCCTCTTTACCAGAATGATGTAACGTTTATTCTTTTTAACCATTGCGTGTAGCCTTTTCTTTCTCTTATAAATTATAATCTATTAGTGCTAGGTCCTTTCCTTTTAATTTGGACTCCTCCAGGTCCTACCATGATTCCTTTCCTCTTTACCGTAACGGTGTTTTATTTGATTTTAACCATTGCGTGCAGCTCTGTCGTAATATCTCAAACCCAAGGTCTATAAATAAAGGGGAAAGGGTGCCAAGGAGGCTTGAAGCGGGCTCTGGAGCAACCGACTCCCCTCTCCTTTTCCTCTTAGCTCCAAGCTTCCTTCTTCCAACCATTTCACCTTTACCTGTTTACCAACCAAAGCGATCCGAACTGAACCTGGAAGAAGAGAAGCGAAGCATGGTGGTAACCTCTTTCTCCTCCTCGTCTCTTCTTCGTGTGCTTCTTTGGTTCCTTTGACGATGTCTCCGTCAAGCCCGTTGCCGCCGGGGGCACCATCAAGTTCCTCTGCAGCTATGCGGCAAGATCCTCCCCCGTTACCCCGACGGCAAGCTCCGCTATGTGGTGGCCACACCCGTGTCCTCGCCGTCGACCGCTCCCTTCCCTTCTCCGGTCCGTCCCCCGTCCCCTGTTTCAATTTCTAGCATCAATTTTCGTAAAATCGAATCTTTTGATTTCTTTGCCTTGTTAGTCGACGATTTGAAGCGTGAAAAAAAACAAAAAGATAGGATTTTTTTAATCAATAAATTGCAACTTTTCCATTAGAATTTGTCCATTCGTCCTCAAGATCGAATATTTTTGATTTGCTTTGTGATCGATCAATAATTCGAAGTATAAAAATAGGGAAGGATCGATTATTTTTGACGAGATAGGGAAAGAAAACGAAGAGATTGAAGGGTTTGTGGTCTGTGGAACAGAGCTACAGGGGAAGCTGGAGGAGATGTGCGGGTGGGGAGCGGTCAGTCTTCGCTGCCAGCTGCCGACGGAGGACCTCGACGCCCTCGTCTCCGTCACCTCCGACGAGGACCTCGCCAACCTCCTCGAGGAGTACGACCTCGCCAGCCGCGACCGTGCTGATCCCTTAAAGATCCGGGCTTTCCTCTTCCCTCCGCCGGTCAAAACTCCCTCCCCTCCATCCACTCCGTCCAAGGACAAAACCTCTGCCACCGCTGTCCGGCCGCCGGTCCACCATATCGTCGCGCCCGCCAGGCGCTCCGGGCGGCGCACCGTCGCTGCCGGGGATCCCCGCTTCCAAGCCAACCACCACCAACGCCACCACCACCACCATCGCGGGAATCCGGGGCCGCACCAGTTCCTCGTTCACCACGGAACTACTGGCAATAATTAGCCCGCCATTTCCGGTCTCAAGCGCCACATCGATTAAAGAAAGAAGACAAGACCGAGGAGGTAAAAGAAAACTGCGAATGAACGGAGGAGTTGAACTGTATGTTTTGTTCTCTTTGGAAGCAGGGGACTGTAATCATCCATCCTTTTAAATTTTAATACAAATAATCGAAGAAAAAGAAAAAAAAACCGAAACAAAACCCATAAGTACGAATTTATTTCACTCTGTTCGTCTTTGTTGTGGCCTTTTTCTTCCATTTTTTTTCCACCTCTCTTGCTGGATTTTGTTTTGCCTTCCATCCTTCCTAGCCCACATCCTTCCGTCTGTTCGTTTGGCTTCGCATGTGTATTCCGTTAGGGTTCGTTGCCTCCGTCATCACTGACCGTCACCTCCGTCTGTTGCTTTTTTTTTTTTATTTTTAGTTTTTTTTTTATTTTTCTTTTGCTTGTTGGACACCTGTTTTATTTTGCTTTTGCTTTACTGATTCCTTTCCTTGTTTCTCTTCGCAGGTTATAATACATGGCTGGCACGTTCGGGACAACATCTTAATTAGCGACGGTGGAGCGTAAACACAGGATATATAAATATTTTATATTCTTAAAGAAAATACACTTATTCTTTAGTTGATTTTTTTTTAAAAAAAAAACTTTTGGACGCAGCTCTTAGCCATAACGCCTCTGCATTACTTGCCCACTTGGATAGTTTTATTATACATCCATGGGCGATTAATATAAAAGGAAAAAAAAAAAAGACAGAAATAGAAAAATGAAATGTTCTTTTTTATTTTTTTTAATATGTAGATACCCAGCAAAATTTTGTATTATTTATATTTTGAATAATAAAATTTAAATTTTTTTTATTTTTTGCAAAATTTATATGATTTTGATATGAAAAATGAAGATATGAAGGGAAAAAAAAAGATATCTGTTCACGGATTCTTTATGTTCATCAAATCCTCTGGTCGGTCGTGTGGGCCCTCCGGCAATATTGATTCCTGGGTTGTGGGGCCGGAGGCATCTTACCGAGAAAGAGGGGTGGCTGCTGTGTCCTGCGGCCTTGTAATTTCGAGACCGCTTGCCCACGGAGGGGATGAGCTGCGTACACTTGGTGGCGATTGGACCCATGTGTGTCAGGTCTGGATTCCACCAGCATTTGATGTGATTTGTGCCTGTGAGCTGGCTCCCGTGTGGACCTCCTTGGCTTTCCAGGTTGTGCTGCCTTTTTGGCATGGGAAATGCCGAGTCTACGGTGGAAGGTTGCCTTTTATTAATAGAGCAGCTTCCTGGGCAAGTAAAATATCCCAGCTGGGAAAGATACTGAACAATATTGATGACGTCAAATGATGGATTACAAGGGAAATGCCTTTCCTACATGGGAAGGTTTAAGAAAAATTCTTGTCTTATAAAGTAAAAAAAACAAGAATGTAGTGATATAATGATTAAAAAGGATAATCCAAGCTGCAAAATAAGCTATTTTAATCATATTAATAAATAATAAAAAAACAAAGATTTCAGAGAAAGATAATTCAAACTATAAATGCTTGCAAATCAGAAAATTAGAAATGGTTATCCAATATTACGTATTTTATGAAAAGTAATTTGATATTTCCGTCTCTTCATAGGAAAAAGGTCTTCAAACTTTTAAATTGGATGATGCTGAAAAGAAAAAGTGAACTGAATATTAGAAACTAAAGATGGCTGAGGAAGGAAATGTTAAAAAGGAAAATTTGTAATGACGAATGGTTGTCTAACCGTTTTGCGATTAGAGAATATTTTTTGTCACCCTTCTTTATGTTAAAAAAATATTATTTTTATTTAATTTCTTGTCAGACTGCCACATTCTTGTCTCTTTTCATCTCATTCGATGTCTTTATAGACGATCAAAAAATAAAAATATGAGCTCTCCCCCTGTCTCTCTCTGTACGCACTATCTCCTGTTCTCTCCTCTCTTAAGTGAGCGTTGTCGGCTGAATCTTTCGGTGGCGGTCGTTCCGTGGCCCGCAATTTATTGGTGGTTCTAGCAGGTTCCATCAGCTTGAGGGTTCTACGTAGTGGCGGAGGCAGTAGCTGCGGTTGTGGCTGTAATACAAGCATTTATAGCCTCCATTAGAGGTCGCAAACAGCAAAGTTAAAAAAATATCTTACTATTCAGTATAAATATTAAATTAAAATTATGTTTGATTAGAAAGGTTGGATTGTGAAATAAAAATAAGAATAAATAATTTTTATTTTGATTGAAGGGAGTTTCATGCTTATTTTGATTATTAAAAAAAATAAAAATATTTTAATTTTTTAAAATTTAATATTTATTTTTATTAATATTAAAAATAATTTTGTACATTAGAAGATATGATTAATCTGACTTTCATTTTTATTTTGATTTTGATCATGAATTAAATATATTTTTAATATAAAATATGTATTAATCTCAACCTGTACATTAATAACATATCTATTAATTTATTTGCTTACTCTAAAAAATAGTTCATTAGTTTGATTAAGTACAATCCATCTTAAGTATGCCCATCAAAACTAACAAGTGCTTGTGAATATCGTGTAACATTTAAATTGAGCAATCCATCTAATTAAAATGGTGATTTGTTTGCGGTTATAGAAGCCACAATGAATAATTCTCAATTAGTTAATAGAATATAGAAAAAAGGATTGCAGCTGGAACATTAATCCTATAATTGCACCACTGCAACCATTTTCACTTCATAACCTTATGCCTTAGTTTAGTTGCATCGTCAGCGATTACATAATCACTATATATTTGCCTTGTGCTGTGTCTTGCATTGATTCACCAAATCCATTGCAACTACAATTCCTAATAGGATAAAAATAATAATATGATGTTGAAATGCTTGAAAAAGATCATATTGTTGTATTCTCCATTATGAAATTCTAAAGATCTAGCAACACATTCAAACATGTAGAATCAATAAGAGAGCATTGTGAGATCCAATGAAGGACAGATTCAAATAGTTGCAGCCTAAAATAACAAAATCCTAGTTCACTTAGGTCCTTATTGTTTTCTAAACTTTTTAGGATCTATTTGGATATTTTTATAGGATTAAGCTAAAAAACCTGGTGAAATCGGGTCTATCCAGCTATCTAGGTTGTATTTTCTAAGAATATATTCAAACCTAGCTCAAATCCTAGTTTTTGGGCTGCATAAAAAGAAAAAGGATCGATGGGGTCATTTTTTCTTCTCACGGGATTTAGGCCAGATGGTGTTTGGTTGATACAGAGTCATACTTAAATAGATGGTCTAATCTACGAATTCTATAGTATTTCAACTCAATTCTGTAAGAATATCTAAATGAGTACTTAAAGAAATGTTCTTTTTTCATATATAATTAGCCTACTAGATTATTGATCCTATGATTGATTTTGATGATTATCAAACTTTAAGTAATTATGAATCTAACAATATATTTCAAGGATAAATGTAGGATTTTTTAAGTGTTTAAATTGAAGAATTATCTATAAAATTTTTTTTTTCAAAAGAGGCTAAGTCAAGATTTTCAAAAAAAAAAAATTCAAGTTTCAAACTCAGTGGAGTTGATCTCAGAAGGCTAAGAGTTGATCTTTGTACTAAAATGAGCTTAAAATAGAAAGTTTTTAAGTTTCAAACTGATTAGGAGTCGATCCTAAGGAAGATAAGTCGATTCTGATATGTTGGAAGAAGACTGGTACAGACTCGAGTTGACTTATGCATAGTACGAGCTAACTCTCTCAGAGAAGACAGAAAGCTAATTTTTAAATCTTATGGTTGAGTTGACTCATCCAGAGTTTGAGTCAACTCATAGATAATTGAAGTCGACCCCTGAGGAATTGGCACTACAAGAAAAGAGATTTTTTGTGATGAAAGTATTTACGATGAAAAATATTTTTATCGTCAATAAGTCTATTTACGATGAAAATATAAATTCATCGCTAATAATAAAATATTTACAGCGAAAATTTAGTTTCATCGCAAATAGCTCCATATTTATGATGAAAAAAATTTTCATCATAAATATAAATTATTTACGATGATTACTTTCATCGTAAATAATAAAATATTTATTTTAATTTAAAATTTTTAAATATTAATGATGAAAATAGTTTCATCGTAAATAATATAAGTATTTGTGATGAAACCTCATTTTTCATCATAAATATAAGTTATTTACGATAAAAAATTTTCATCACTAATATTAAAAAAAATAAAAAAATTAAAAATTTTAAAATTATAGATTATTTATGATAAAATTTTTTCATCATAAATAATTAAGTATTTTCGATGAAAACTGAATTTTCATCGTAAATACCTCCCTATTTATGATGAAAAATTTTTGTAGCTTATAATTAAAAAAATAAAAAATTTTAAAAAATTAAAAATTAAAGATTATTTGTGATGAAAATATTACTTCATAAATACTCGAGTATTTACGATGAAAAAAAATTTTTCATCATAAATAGTTGTTATTTACGACAAAAAATTTTCGTCGGTAATATTTAAAAAAAATTAAAAATTTTAAAAATTTAAAAATTATAGATTACTTACGATGAGAATATTACATCGTAAATAATTCAGTATTTACGATAGAAAGTTACTTTTCATCGTAAATACATTATTATTTATGATGAAAATTATTCATCATTAATACATAAAAAAAAAATTTAAAAATTTAAAAACTGCAGATTAGTAGTGACAAAAATTTTTCATCATAAATAGCATAGTATTTACAATGAAATTTTATTTTTCATCATCAATATGCAACTATTTAAGATGAAAAATTTTTATCGTTAATATTTAAAAAAAATAAAAAATTTTAAAAATTATATATTATTTATGATGAAAATATTACATCATAAATTATTATTTATTTATGATAAAAATTAATTTTTTATCATAAATACTCATCTATTTATGATGAAAATTTTTGTTCCTAATATATTAAAAAAATAAAAAATTTAAAATTTTAAAAATTACATATTATTAATGATGAAATTTTTTTTCATCGTAAATAGTCAATTATATGAGATAAAAATATTTTCATCATCAATATTTTTAAAAAAATAAAAAATTTAAAAAATATAAAAAATTATTTACGGTAATACTTTTCATCTCTAAATTTCTTTGAATCTGTCTTATTACTCAATTTTGCATAGGTTATTGGTTCTATGAACTAATCAGAGGACATAAAGTATAAAGTCCTTGTATCTGCCCAAGAACATAGAAAAAAGATGATACTGGATCTTTATATGTTAAAACATGATCCACAAAAAGATTATCCAAAATTTTTTGAATGTATACCAAACTAGTCCTCCTAAATTTTTTTAAATAAAAGCTCTTCTAAATTTTTTAGTAATTATATAAGTCATTTGCATGATGATATAATTAAGTCATGCATAACAGATATAATGTTCATCAAGTTCAAAATTCATAATATTTATTGATCATGTCCAAATAGCAAGATATCTTTTATGATAAATCATATTAATTATGATATTTCTATCTAAGTTACTCTAATAAAGAAAGAAAAAATAGAGCATAATTAATATCATACAAAATAATAATATTTATCATAATTTTTCAAAATAAATTAGTATTTTTTAAAATATTTAATTATCTATAAATTATTCTAAGTTTAATTAGAAGGCATGAAAAATAATTTTGAGCATTTGGTTATCTCAAAGGACTAAAGTCAGTTCCCAACCTGAGGATCCAGATTCAAAAATACTTAGAATGACTTGAACTGATAAGAACTGAAATAAGTTGTACTCAAGTAATCAAATACTTTTAACTCAAACTACAGTTGATGCTAGCTACTAAAGCATACTTTTCATAGTATTAAATGAAACAAGTTTCAGTAACAAAAAAATAAAACTAATAGAATATGACTGTATAGCCTGTATATTAAATATGAATAACTTATTTATTTGACATATATTTTAACTCTTTTTGGTATTAAATCTAAATTTTTTAGATGTGTCCATGATATAAAATATTTGTCTCTATGTTTCTTTAGCTCAACATTGTATAAACTAAAATTTTTTGAGATGACATCGCACATGAGATGCAAGAGTACTTTAGATGGCTATGATCTTTTCATCCAATTTTTTTTTAAAGAAAAAACAACTTATAGCCTGCATTGTGTGTGGGTTCTAAATCATATAATGAATTATTTTTTAAATATATATATATATAATAAAATAATATCCATTTAAATTTTTTTCATGGAGAATAAATTAGCGATGAAAATTATTTTTCGTTGCTAATAAGATAATTAATGATGAAATATTTTATTTTCATCATAAATTTTTGAAAAAATTGGGTGAAATTATTAGCGACAAAAATTTTCATCATTAATAAAATAATTAATGATAAAATTTTTTCATCGTAAATAATTTTTTTTTGGTGGAAAAATTTTTTTAGCAAGAAAATAGAGAAAATTTTTTTGGCAGGAATTATTAGCGATAAAATTTTTTTCATTGTTAATAGTGTTATTAACGATGAAATTTTTTTTTCATCGTAAATAATTTTTTTGATAAAAAATTTTTTTATTGAATTTTTTTTAAAATTATTAGTGATAAAAATTAAATTTTTATCGTTAATATATTTATTAGTGATGAAAATTTTTGTCGTTAATAGTTCACGTCATGTCACGTCTCTTCGCGTGAAACCCTTCTTCTTCCCCCCCTCCTGTTTCACATAAAAACCCCTTTTCCCCTACCCCTCTCTGCTCTCCCCCCTCTCCATCTGTCGATTCTCTCCGCCCTCCGCATCTGCACCCTCGTCTGCATCCACCCGTCATCATCCTCATCGTTCGCATCCACACCATCGTCTGTGTCCATGCCATCCGCGTTTGCACCGTCTGTGTCCGTCGGAAGTAACGGTTTAAACGATCTTTCTTTTTTTTTTTTTGGGTGTTGATCGGGCCACCGAAGGGTCGGAGAGTGGTCGACCGGTGGCAGTGGAGACGGAGCCAGCGGCGACTGAGATCGGGTCGGCAGGGAGGGGGTCTGGGGCCGGAGATGGGGGAGATGGGTTTGGGGGCGGGATTTGGCCGGTAGGGGATGGGCCAGGGAGGGGGCGGCCGGTAGCCATATCTCCATCGCCAGTGAGGGTGACGACCGGTGGAGACGGGGTCGGAGAGGGGGCGGTCAGGGGAGATGGGGTCGGGGAGGGGGCGGCGGGGAGGGAGGAAGGGAAGAGAGAAAGGATGGGGGAAAAAGAAAAAAAAAAGAAAAGAAAAAAAGAAAGAAAAAAAAAAGAAAAAAGAGAAGACGGGGCCGGGGTGGGGGCGGTCGGTGGCGATGAAGATGGGTTTGGAGAGGGTGTCGGCCGGCGAAGACGGGGCCAGGGAGGAGGCGACCAGCAGTGATGGAGATGGGGCCGGGGAAAGTGTCGACCGACAGAGACAGGGTCAGGGAGGGGGTGGTCGAGGGAGATGGGGCCGGGGAGGGGGCCTACCTGGGGAGATGGGGCAGGTATAGGGCCGCTGGCGGCCGGGGGAGATGGGGCCGGGGAGGGGGCGGTTGGGAGAGATGGGGCTTGGGAGGGTGTCGGCCGACGGAGATAGGCCCGGGGAGGGGGCGGCCGGCCGTCGGGGGAGATGGGGCTGGGAAGGGGGTGGCGGTGGGGAGGGAGGAAGGGAAAAGAGAAAGGAAGGGAGAAAAAGAAAAAAGAAAAAAAAAGGAAAAAAAAGAAAAAAAGAAAAAAGAGAAGATGGGGTCGGGAAGGGGGCAGCCGGCGGCCATTAGAGACAGAGCCGAGGAGTAATTTATTTGATTAATAAAATTATTTAATTATTTGATTAATTATATTTATTGTATAAATTTTTTAGTATTACTATTGAAATTATTTAATTATTTAATTTATTATTTTTTGTTCCACTAATACAATGCATATTGCTGTTACTTATTATAATTTAATTATTTTATGTACTGTTTTGTATGTTTTGTTTATTATAATTAAATATAAAAAGTATTTTTATTTTAGAGAAAACTTTATTAAAATTTTTAATGAAAAAATTTCAATGTAGAGTTACTTTTTTTTGATAAATTAGAAATTCATCTTCGAATATATATTCAGTGAAGGTAGTTAAATTGCATTGAGCTATAGATTTTCGTTCAAGAGTCGATCTTCATCGAGATCGACTCTTGGACGTCCCGTATTCGAACTTTTTGAAAAAGTAATAATCTTATTATTGTTAATAGTTGATATTTTATTTAATTATGTGGTATTCGGTAGTTATTTATCCATTGTTCTTCAGATATATGGTGGATAAGGTGCGCAGGCACTATATTCACATCGTATACTTGGAGAACCATGGAGAGATACTGTCAAAATTTTCACAATAATGAGATGAAATATCCACTAATAATAATAATAAGATTATTATTTTTTTGAAAGGGATAGGGCCACACTTGTTAGTAATAATTTGAAATGAATAGGATCATGCATTTTTACTTCATTAAATTGATGGAAGGATATTTTCTGGATTACTGTTCAGTCTGTATTTTTTAATATGTATTATTTTGTATAAAATGATCCATGTTTGGATCCGAATCAGGATTTTGGCTAAAATTCGGATCGCAATTCAATCTGAAATTCGGATCAGGATCCAGTTCGGATGAATACCACTGAATTTTTTTTTATTGTTAATGATTTTCTATTTATTATTAGATGGATATCAACAAAAATTGAATGAATGCTAGAGGTATTTTTTATCTGAATATCAAAAAAAAGTTCGAGATTTTATTAAGTTTGCACGGCATAAGGCTGACAGTGCTAGTCAGATAAAGTATCCATGCAAGAGATATGTCAATATAGTATATCATCACATAACATTTGTTGAGGAGCATCTGCTACATTGTGGTATGGATAAAAAGTATACTTGTTGGATATGGCATGAGGAGGGTGATTCGAATGAAGTGGTATGCGATGATAACGATATTGAAGATGATAGTGATGCTGCTCGACCTGTCGAACATAGTGCTATAGGAGAATTATTAGATGATTTATATCAGGATGCTTGTTCAAATATACGCATGAGTACTACTACATCTTAAAGCAATTCTGATCATGAACATAATATCTGGCTTGAGGTAGAAGAGACTTCTGAATAGTTTGCAAAGCTTGTAAGGGATGCACGAGAGTCACTCTATCTAAATTGTATAAAATTTTTTAAGTTAGAATTTTTGATAAAATTACTTCATATTAAAATCATGAACTGATGGAGTCAGAAGTTATTTGATTAAATTTTGACATTGATTACAACAGCTCTTCCCGATGGAGAGAGACTTTTGAAATCATATTCTGAAGTAAAAATATACATGCAGAAATTGAGACTTGGCTATATTCCTATACATGCCTGCAAATATGATTGTATATTATTTTATAAGGATAATGAACAGGCAACTGAATGTCCAAAATACGGTGAGTCTAGATACAAAATCGATAATAAGAAAGCAAAGATGATAGCTCAAAAGATTTTGAGATATTTTTCATTAATTTCAACACTTCAAAGGTTGTATATGTCCACAAAGACAGCTGAAAAAATAAGATGGCATTATGAGTAGCAGATTTTGAAAGAGAATATACTTAGCCACCCGACCGACTCTTTAGTGTGGAAAGACTTCGATGTAAAGCATCTGCACTTTGCGAGTGACCTGCACAATATCCGGCTTGGTCTAACAATAGATGGATTTAATCCCTTTAGCAATCTGAGTACCTCTTATAGCATGTGGTATGTAATACTAGTTGTATATAATGTGTCATCTTCGAAGTGCATGAAAGAATCATTTATTTTTATGTCACTGTTGATTCTGGGTCCGAAAGCATCAGGTAATGAAATTGATGTATATTTACGACCTTTAATCGATGATCTGAAGGAGCTATGAAAAAATATGGTACAGACATATGATTTTGTGAGCGAAGTAATTTTAAATTGCATGCTTCGATTCTATGAACCATAAATGATTTTTCTGCATATGAAAACTTATCTAGATGGAGTACCAAAGGATATCTGGCATGTCCGATATGCAATAGGGATGCATCCTCCTTACATTTAAAGCACGGACGAAAAATATGTTTCATGAGTCATCGATGGTTTCTCCTTGATAATCATTCTTGGAGGATCCGTTATAACTAATATTTTGATGATAAGTTCGACCAACGTCCGCCACCTAAGGAGTTAAGTGGAGTTAAAATTTTAGAACAACTTGAAGTCATTGAAAACGTCTGTTGGGTACAAAATACCCCAACAGTCGAAGTTCGCGCTAGGAGTGACCCTCCGGGGATTCTGCCAACTTTCGACCTTCGACGATATCTTTTCGAACCTCTCTGGCGTCCGAGCCTCTGCAGCATTCCCGAGTTCTGTCGATGGATAAACCCCCACCAGCATCGACCAGATTCTTCATGACAGACGGACTCCTACGGGAGTCGGACTTCATCCCCGACTTCGACTACTGGAAGACTTCGTCCGGACTCTTACGAGAGCCGGACTTCATCCTCGACTTCGACTACTGGAAGACTTCGTCCGGACTCCTACGAGAGCCAGACTTCGTCCCTGACTTCAACTATTGGAAGACTTCGTCCGAACTCCTACGGGAGCCGGACTTCATCCCTGACTTCGACTACTGGAAGACTTCGTCCAGACTCCTATGGGAGCCGGACTTCATCCCTGACTTCAACTACTGGAAGACTTCGTCCGGACTCCTACGGGAGCCGGACTTCATCCCCGACTTCGACTACTGGAAGACTTCATCCGGACTCCTACGGGAGCCGGACTTCGTCCCCGACTTCGACTACTGGAAGACTTCGTCCGGACTCCTACGGGAGCCGGACTTCGTCCCTGACTTCAACTACTGGAAGACTTCGTCCAGACTCCTACGGGAGCCGGACTTCATCCCCGACTTCGACTACTGGAAGACTTCATCCGGACTCCTACGGGAGCCGGA
This sequence comes from Elaeis guineensis, assembly GCF_000442705.2. NCBI lineage: Eukaryota > Viridiplantae > Streptophyta > Magnoliopsida > Arecales > Arecaceae > Elaeis > Elaeis guineensis. The sequence goes on from NC_026001.2 coordinate 31,572,088, forward strand.
CTTCATCCCCGACTTCAACTACTGGAAGACTTCGTCCGGACTCCTACGGGAGCCAGACTTCGTCCCCGACTTCAACTACTGGAAGACTTCGTCCGGACTCCTACGGGAGCCAGACTTCATCCCCGACTTCGACTACTGGAAGACTTTGTCCGGACTCCTACGGGAGCCGGACTTCGTCTCTGACTTCTTCTACTGCAAGTAAACTTCGTCCAGACTCCTACGGGAGCTGGACTTCATCCCCGACTTCTAGTGCAAGTGAACTTCGTCCGGACTCCTACGGGAGCCGGACTTCATCCCCGACTCTGGCTGCAGGAAGCCTTCATCCGGACTCCTGCGGAAACCGAACTTCGTCTACAGAAAGCCTCTGACTGGGCTCCTACAGCCAATAGCCCTCACCTATAGTACTAACGCTCAAGGCACCCAACGATAAACGGCCCGCCAGCAACATCCAAGCTCCTTTCAGAGAGATAGCCGCCTCTCTCCGCCAGGCATGTCAATCGAGCTTCGGTCGATAGGCCTGGACTCCCTGGCTGACCGCAGTAACGGTCACGACTCTGCTCCACTTCCTGCAACAGATTCCGCGTAGCTCCATCACTCCCTGGCTGGCCGCAATAATGGCCATAATTTTGCTCCACCTCCTGCGATGGATTCTGTGCAGCTCCACCACTCCTTGATGAGTCGCGACAACGGACGCCGCTTCACTCTTCGCAACTGACTCCACATGGCGAGCCATGGTGACAGCCATGACTTCCCCCATTACTCTTCATAATAAACTCTTCCTGACCCCGAGTGGCCCACGACTAGGCAGTTACAAACGTCGCTATCAATCCGTTGCTCCCTCTACCTATAAAAAGGGGACCCCAGATATGTTATTCTCTAAGCTCTAATTTCTATCTCAAAACTCTGCTAAAATTTTTGTTCGAGCGCTCCATTCTTGTTGAGGCAGAGAACTGACTTGAGCGTCGGAGGGTCTTGCTGGAGCAACCCCAACTCCGGTTTAGACTTCTTTTGTAGGTCCCGATGGTGACCGCGACTCCCTCAACTCCAGCTTCTCTGACGCAGGCGAATTTTTGCACCAACAACATCCAATTTAAAAAAAAAATATTGGGTACTCACAAGCGGAAGCGTATTGAAGCTAAGCTGAATTAGACAAAATGAAGCATCTTTTTCAAACTACCGTATTGGAAGCAGCTACTACTTTATCATAATCTAGATGTAATGCATGTTGAAAAGAATATTTGTGATAATATCATTAGTATTGTATTGAACATCCCAGGAAAAATAAAAGATGGTATAAAAGCTCATCTTGATTTATAGGAAATAAAAATTCGATCGGAGTTGCATTTAGTTCGTCGAGGTGAGAGATTTTTTATGCCACCTGCATATTATTCACTGTTTGGTGAGAAAAAAAAATTGCTGTGGATGGTTCAAAACCATAAAGTTTTCTGATGCATATGCTTCAAACGTATCACGGTGTGTTGAGAACAACGACGGCAATATCTCTAGTATGAAAAGTCATGACTCCCATGTGATGATACAACATTTGCTTTCTATGGTCATACATGGCTATTTGGGTGATGATGTTCAAACTGCATTGATTGAGCTGGGAGTGTTCTTCTGAGAACTGTGTTGTCAAAAATTAAAGATTAATTTACTTGAGAGATCTGAGAAGGATATTGTACTTATTCTTTGTAAGTTAGAAAAAATTTTTTCACCATCATTTTTTGATATGGTGCATCTGGCTATTCATCTTCCAAAGGAAGCTCTTTTGGCCGAACTAGTACATTATCGATGGATGTATTCTATTGAAAGGTAAAAAAATTATACACACTTTACCATATCAATTATAAAATATAAATATATTTTTAAAATTTAAATTTATTTTTATTTACAGATTCTTGTATACCTTAAAAAAGTATATGCGTAATAAAGTAAGGTCTGAAGAGTCTATAACGGAAGCATATATAACTATGGAGTGTGTCACATTCTGCTCGGTGTATCTTGACGATATCAAAATAAGATTCAATCATACAAATCGTAATGCAGACTGTGAATGGGGTGACAATGAACCAATATTGTTTATATTTAAACAAACGGTTCGACCTATTGGTGCAAGAAGATATAAATTTATGGACGTGAACAAGCTATCCAAGGTATATTTTTATGTTCTAAATAATTATGAAGAAATTAAAGATTTCATTGAGTAAGTACCATCTTAGCATACTATTTAATATTTTAAGTAATTTTTTTATATCGATGTAAAATTAAAAATCATAACTTATTGCAGTGAGCACAAGAGTACACTATGTAGAGAGAATAATACAGATACTAAAGATCGACATAGAAAAAAATTTATAAAATAATTTGATGATCTTGTAAGTTGTATTAGATAATATATTATTTATTTAATTATAAATAATATTATTTGAACCAACATAATTTTTTTATTATGTTGTAGATGAAATATAAGTATTTCAATAAAGAAATGGGTGCGATCGATGAGTTGTATGATTTAGCATATAGTCCCGATAGAAGGGTTAATCACTACACATCCTGTATCATTGAAGGAATGAGATTTCACACAAGGAAGCTTGAGATACAACAACGAATCTAGAATAGTGGGATTGTTATAATAGGATATGAAGGAGAAGAAGCGATTGAATATTATGATATACTGGTAGATATCATAGAACTGAAGTATGGGTCCAGTAATTTTGTATTCTTGTTTCAATATGAATGGTGGGATATTAGTAATAAAAAGATTGATATTCATATCGACTCACACTTTATCAGTGTAAATTTTGTACGAACATGGTACCAGAATGAGCCATATATATTAGCAACTCAAGCAAAATAAGTAATATATTTGAAAGATCTAAAGTATCGAGATAATTGGCATGTTGTACAATAAATAACACCTAGAAGCATATATGACATACCAACCCAACTAGAGATGGATGAAAATTCGGATTTACATGAAGAGAAAGCTTTTCAGCAAGAAGAACAAACATTAGTCGAGCTTTTTGTTGATGAAGAACTTGTAACGGCACTTTTGAATAGGACTGATCTGCCGTCCAATGAAGTTTAAGCTAATTTTGTATTTAATCTTGATGAGTCAGAGGACGATGATTCGTTGATAAATGATGATGAGATAGAAGACGACACATACATCGATTATTGTGATTCGAAAGAAAATCTACATATTGAGGAAGATGTGAATATTGATGAGTAGATCTATATTCTTCATTCAATTTTCTCTTGTAATAATGGTATGCGATATAATTATTTTTATTAGAATATAATTTATTTTTTTTATTATTATTTAATATTATATTCATTTATATGTCAATTATTGTAGATATGGCATCAGGAGACAGATGACGACATTCGCATTCACAGTCTACCCTAGAGGTTGTGGCACTTTCATCGATCTCTGTTGCCGCACCAACTCCATTATCAGAGGGTCCTGCACTGGCAAGTCCCAATGAGGTAGGTTCCAGTGAAGCAGGTCTTAGTGAGATGGGTCCGAGTGATATTATTATACTTTTTATATAATAAAATTTGATTCTTTTATTTGAATAGCTATCATACTAATAATTTATGTATTATTGTTTCAGGCCAGTCTTTATTGGTAGTGAAGCGAGGGCGAGGTCCATCGAAGAACCTCGCTCTAGAGCATTAAAGACGCGAGCACCCGGGATAGCATCTCCGTATCGAGTACCAACTGGCTACACTAGACCCATTAAGAGATGGTGCGAGCTGTGGCAGACTGACACTACAAGAAAATAAGTTATTAGCTATGAAAAATTTTCATCGCTAATAAGCCAATTTCATCTCTAATAATAATTAACGACAAAAATTTTATTACTAAAATTTCATCGCAAAAAATACCATCATTGATAATATTTTACGATGAAATTTTTTTATCATCGCTAATAAAGGTAATTTGTGATGAAATATTTTTATCATAAAAAAATAAAAATGAAAAAACTTATTCATAAAAAAAATAATTTATGATAAAAATAATAGTCACTAATAAATAATAAATTAATAGCGATGAAAATATATTCATCGCTATTATTTCAAACTTTTTAGCGATGAAAATTTTTTATCATCAAAAATTTTATTTAATTAAAAAATAAAAATTGAAAAATTTTAGCAACTAATATTTACGTTGTAAATAAATATTTTTTTGATAGAATTTTATGTTGTAAATAAATATTTTTTCAATAGAATTTTATGTCACTAATAATTATTTGCGATGAAAATTTTTCATCGCTGTTAATTATATATTTTTTGAAAAATTAAATTTTTTTGTAGTTTTTTTACGATGAATATTTCATCGATAATAATTCTATCGCTAATTTTTTTTTAAAATTTGGATATATTTTTTTAAGTTATATGTATAATATTTTTTATAAATTAAAAAAATTGAATAAAAAATTTATATAATAAAATGATAAATAAATTTTATTATTTTATTATATCAAATTAAAATTATAAAGATTTAAAAAAAATACATCAAAGAGCCGTCACATATCGGTATGTGGAGAACGAGGTGGGGATAGAGAATGCTCAACGGAGCTAGAACTGGCCTACTGCTGGGTCAGCATCTGGATCATCTGCTCCATGTGTGCCATCCGCTCCATCATTTGGATCTGGAGCTACTGATACTAATCGATGTATGCAGTTAGCTCCTGAGGTCGCTGTTCATCCTGCTGTCGATCCTCGACAGCCTGCCTCTACACCTCCATCAACCGAGCCTGGCACGTAGAATGGATCTCAGCTCTAGATGATTGTGAAGATGAAGGATCATATCCTAGACTCCTAACATAACAGGATCTCATATCAAGCACCTGATCATAGATCTCATTATCTGTGGGTGCGGTCGAACCCTCAGAGGTAGGCTGGGATCTCATGTCGGTCATATGGTCTTGAAAATAAAAATTAGAGTTATTTTAATTTTTTAATAAAGATCAAATTATGAATAAAAAATTAATTAAAAAAACTTACAAAGAGCTCCTGGCTCTCCATCGTCCACTCCTCCGACCGTCGCTGGTGGATCTGCTGGTAGATATCAATCCTACCAGAAAGCTCGCCACTCTCAGCATCTCTCTATAATTTAAAAATTATTAAAAAAAATTAAATAATTTGAGAAATATATCATAATTAAAAATTTAAAAAATATGTACCATATGCTTTATGTGATGAGCAAATGATCTCGAACCTCCACAATGCGGCACGGTCTGTCTCGCCCGGTTTGCCGCATTCTGGGAACATCGTCTCTATAAAATTAGCAGTAAAATTAGTAAATAACAAATATAATTTAAAAATAAATGATTAAGTTATTAAAATTTTAAAAAAAATTTAGATATGTAACTTGATATGCCGGATCTTCGTAATGCCGGCATATGATAGTCCAATCATCGATGGTGATGCTATCATAGGGCTGCAGCCGTGCTGCCTCCTGTCCATAAGCCTGCACCACCCGGTAGCAATGCTGATGCATGTAATGACGATAATCTTTGAAGTGCAAGGATATATGGGTATCGATCGCTCGCCTCATACGATCATCCTCAAAATTGACGATGTCAAATACACCTTGCCAATAATAAATATTAGAAGAATACCATGCAAATTAAATATTCGTAATATAATTTATTGTACCTGTAAGAGGGTGTAAAAAATCTATCTCTGAGTCGGGACAACATGATGCCAATCGAAGAGCATCAACGGGGCATAGCTGCGGCATATGATGTCTAGCTCGATCTGCCATGGCTCACACCATTCCCTAATGGGTCTAATGTAGCCGGTCGGTATCTCAATCTGGAGATGCTGTCCTGGGTGCTCACATTTCCAATGCTCTAAAGTGAGGTTCTTCGATGGACCTCACCCTCGCCTGACCACCGATGTAGACTGATCTGAAATAATAATAAATAAATCATTAGTATGATCCAAATAAAAGAATCAAATTTGATTATATATAAAGTGTAATGATTAATACCACTGGCACCAGCCTCACTGGGACCTGGCTCACTCGTAGTCGGCTCATTGGGACCTGCTAGTGTAGGACCCTCTGACACTGGAGCTGGTGAGGCAATGGAGATCGGTGAAGGTGCCTCAACCTCCAAGCTGTCTGTAGGTAACTGTGAATGCGACTGTCGTCGTCTATCTTCTGATGCTATATCTGCAAGAATTGAGATGTAAATAAATATAATATTATATAATAATAATAAAAATCAAATAATATTTTAATAAATATAATTATATCGTATATCATTATTGCAACACAAAATTAAATGAAGAATAAAGATCTACTCATCAATATTCATATTTTCCTCGATGTGTAGATCCTTATCCGAATCACAGTAATCGATATATGTATCATCTTCGATCTCATCATCATTTATGAACTGATCGTTGCCCTCTAACTCATCCAGATTAGATACAAAATCAGCTTCAACTTCATTAGATGAGAGATCAGCCATATTCAAAGGTGCCGTTACAAGTTCTTCATCAACCAAAAATTCGACTGATGTTTGTTTTTCTTGCTGAAAAACTTTTTCTTTATGTAAATCCAAAATTTCATCCATCTCTAATCGAGTTGGTATGTCATATAGCCTCTAGATATTATTTTTTGTATGACATACCAATTATCTTGATACTTTAAATCCTTTAAATATATTACTTGTTTCGCTTGAGTTGCTAATATGTATGGCTTATTTTGGTACCATGTTCGTGCAAGATTTACACTGATAAATTATGAATCAACATGAATCCTGATCTTTTTATTACTAATATCCCACCATTCACACTGAAATAAAAATACATGAGTTGGTATATCATATACGCTTCTAGATATTATTTTTTGTACGACATGCCAATTATCTCGATACTTTAAGTCCTTCAAATATATTACTTGTTTCGCTTGAGTTGCTAATATGTACGGCTTATTTTGGTACCATATTCGTGCAAGATTTACACTGATAAATTATGAATCAATATGAATCTTGATCTTTTTATTATTAATATCCCACCATTCACATTGAAACAAAAATACAGAACTACTGGACCCATACTTTAGTTCTATGATATCTACCAATACACCATAATAATCAATCTCTTCTTCTCTTTCATATCTTGTTGTAGCAATTCTACTATTCTGGATCCGTCGTTGCAGCTCAAGATCTCTTGTGTGAAATCTCATTCCTCCAATGATACAGGATATGTAGTAATTAACCCTTCGATCAGAACCACAAACTAAATCGTACAACTCATCGGTTGCACCCACTTCTTTATTGAAATACTTATATTTCATCTGTATTATAAAATAAAAAATTATGTTGATTGAAATAATATTATTTATAAGTAAATAAATAATGTATCACTAATATAACTTACAAGATCACCAAATTATTTTACAAATTTCCTCCTATGTCGATCATTGGCATCCGTATTATTCTCTCTATATAGTATACTCTTGTGCTCACTGCAAAAAGTTATAATTTTTAATTTTACATGGATATAATTTTTTTTTTTAATCATTAAACAGTATCGTAAGATGATACTTACTTAATAAAATCTTCAGTTCTTCATAATTATTTAGAACATAAAAGTATGCCTTGGATAGCTCGTTTACATCCATAAATTCAAATTTTCTTACACCAATAGGTTGAACTATTTGTTTAAATATAGACAATGTTGGCTCATTGTCACCCCATTTACGGTCTGCATTATGACTACATAATTGAATCTTATTTTGATATCATTAAGATATATTAAACAGAATGTGACAGACTCGGTAGCTACATATGCTTCCGCTATAGAGCCTTCAGGCCTTGCTTTATTGTATAAATACTTTTTTAAGATGCACAAGAATCTGCAAATAAAAATAAATTTTAATTTTAAAAATATATTTACATCTTATAACTGATATGATAAAATTCGTATAACTTCTTTACCTTTCAATAGGATACATCCATCGATAATGTATCGGTCTGGCTAAAAGAGCTTCTTTTGGAAGATAGACAGTCAGATGCACCATAATATCAAAAAATAATGGTAAAAATTTTTTTCTAACTTACAAAGAATGTGTACGATATCTTTTTTGATCTCTCAAGTAAGTTAATCTTCAATTTTTGATAACATAGTTCTCGAAAGAATACTCCCAGCTCAATCAATGCAGTTTGAACATCACCACCCAAATAGCCACGTATGACCACAAGAAGCAAATATTGTAGCATCACATAGGAGTCATGACTTTTTATGCCAGAGATATTACCGTCGTTGTTTTCAACACACCATGATACATTTGAAGCGTATGCATCAGGAAATTTTATGGTTTTGAACCATCTACAAAAATTCTTCTTTTCCTCTCCAAACAGTGAATAATATGCGGGTGGCATAAAAAATCTCTCACCTCGACAAACTAAATACAACTCCGATCGGATTCTCATTTTCTGTAGATTAAGATGAGCTTTTGTACCATCTTTTATTTTTTCTAAAATATTTAAGACAGTACCGATGATATTATCATAAATATTCTTTTCAATGTGCATTATATCTAGATTATGATGAAGTAGTAGCTACTTTCAATACAGTAGTTCGAAAAAGATGCTTCGCTTCATCCAATTCAGTTCAGCTTCAGTACGCTTCCGCTTGCGAATACCCGATATTTTTTCAAATTGGATATTTTCAATGACTTTAGGCTGTTCTAAAATTTTTGATCCACTTAACTCCTTGGGTGGCAGACGTTGATCGGACTTACCATCAAAAAATTGATTATAACAGATCCTCCAAGAATGTTTAGTAGGAAGAAACCATCGATGACCCATGAAATATATTTTTCATCCGTGCTTTAAATGTAAGGAGGATGCATCCCTATTGCATATGGGACATGCCAGATATCCTTTGGTGCTCCATCTAGATAAGTTTTCATATGTCGAAAAATCATTTATAGTCCATAATATCGAAGCATGCAACTTAAAATTACTTCGACTCACAGAATCATATGTCTGAACCCCATTTTCCCATAACTCCTTCAGATCATCAATCAAAGGTTGTAGATATACATCAATATCATTACCTGGTGCTTTCAGATTTGGAATCAATAGTGACATAAAAATAAATAATTCTTTTATGCACTTTCAAGATGAGATATTGTATACAACTAGCATTACAAGCCATATACTATAAGAGGTACTCATATTGCCAAAGAGATTAAATCCATCTGTTGCTAGATCAAGCCTGATATTACTGTTGGGAAATGTGTCCTAAAAAGCCAATCGTCAAGCTGTTGACGGTTGAGCAACCAAGTATTGTAATTGATTTGTTAATAAATAAAATATATTTGGCATTTTCATCATAAGCTTTCATCTTCTAATGAACTCCGTTGTTATGATGAAGTCTTTAGGACTATTTAAGTTCGATAAAGAGAGGATTTATCGATTAGTCCTTAAAACTGTTCACGACCAAATGATAGGCTGTTAATAAGGACGACAGCTTCTATCAAGCATAGGTCGCTGTAGGCCATATGGGTTGGTTGTCCTCTTAACCAAGGAGTGTGGAGACACTGGTATGGCATACAGGTGAGATGTAAGGGTACATCATCATTGAACGTGACCAACTCCAGAGCATTCTACTGTCGAGAATGTCTCTGATGGGATATAGGTATAAGTGTCCCTTAGACTTGAGATCACCTCAGTGACTTGCAAGCAACTCACTGTGCTTTGGTACTGGACTAACTGAATTTCTAATTCAGAGACGGAAGGCTTCTGGGCACAGTCAAGTACTTGCAAAGTCAGAGTGTGATCGAGATGGGATTGACCACTCCAAGAGTTGGAGAAGAATGAGTCGCTGTATTTCAATTTAGCAAAACCTTGGCCAGGGTAATCCATCAGATGGATTTGATATTTTAAAATACAATGTGGACAACCTGATCAGAGTTGACAGTTGAGCTCTGGGGTGTCCTATGATCATTTTGGTCAAGGGGATGAATTATATGAAAACTATATCTGCATGGGTTCTAAGGATGTTGTTCTACACATTCGACCTATCCGGATGTCGGGTACCATTGCTAGATGGTCACTTCGATTGGTATAGAAATTTATTTCTATGCTACCGGCTTAGGTTCGGACCTATGAGGTCACACACATTAGAGTTCATGATCCGATCAGATGGTTGATCAACGATTAAGAATCGTTCTAGGGTTAAATGATCAATACGATTGACATTTAACCCAGTGCAAGTGTTGCAGGAGGATCGATTAGCAATTTGATTGCTAATTGGCTTAATTTGATTAAGCCAATGGGCTGAGATTAAGTCTAATTAAATATAATTTAATTAGATTTGGTTTGGGCTTGATTGGATCAAGTCCAATTGATTTATTGGATAAGCCAAGTGCAAGGAAAGACTAGTCCTAGTTCAACTAGGACTTGGGTCAATCTAATTTCTAATTTGATTAAAAAATTAAATCAGATTTAAATCTAATTTAATCTGATTAAATTAAGTTCTTAATTAGGTTAAGACCTATTTTAATTGGGTTGATCTAATTTTTATTTGATTTGGTTTGGAAAACCAAATTAAAACAAGTCATGAGACAGAATCCTAGTAGGACTAGGATTCCACCTTGCGCCACATAAACCTTCTCCACGCCCTCTCTCTTATTCAACGCCAATCTCCACTTATTTTGTGCGACAAAAGCCCTCTCCCAGATCTCTCCCACGTTCACAAAAGGTCTCCTCTCTTCTTTCTTACATGGAAGGTGATTTGGATCAAATCTAAAAGGAATAAGTTTGGATTTCGAATTCTATGAGATAGAGTTTTAGAAATCCAAAACTCTTTCAATTTTGCACCGAATTTATCCAAATTTTTTTTGAAATTTTTGTGGCTTTTAGGGTTCATATTTTACACCCTTTTCTGGTGATCCATGTACGAAAATATGGAGGAGGTGCTCAAGAGTTGGGCGTCCCTTTACTTGCCATGTTTGGATAAGCCTTGACTAGGTGTTTGACCTAGATAAGGACTCTATCATATCTCTCTATATAAGATGAGTTTATTTGCAAAATTTTAAGGAGAGATAGATATTTGAGAGGCCTTTCTGCCATCCAAAAATCAGAGAGAAATACCTATGGTTCGTGGAGATATAAAAGATGCAAGTTTGGGTGTCTAGAGAGAAAAACGTGAAGAAGAAGAGGGTCTTCTTCTAGGGTTTCTATTTTCATATCTTTCCTCCTTCCATCTTGAGTTTCCTGAGAGCGTCTCAGATCTGAAACTCCTCCTTCTACTTTCCATCTTTGGAAGAGTCCAAATCAAGAAGAAGGAGGAACCTGATCAACCATCAAAGAAGGATCAACGCAGTACTAGTATACTGTGCTGATTTCCTGAAGTAGGACTTCTGATCGAGATTCGTGGGCTCGTGTGGACGACTCCTAGAGGCCAGACGCGTGTGCGGCTTGCATCATCATCCTTAAGCCCGGATCAGCGAGGTTAGAGCGTCTAACTTGCAAGGTAATAGATCTGATCTATTATTTAATACATACATTAGATGTAGCTAGCATAGAAACATGTTGATATGATCAACATGTAGTTCATACTATATTTATATATATTTTAATTTTTGATTTAATGCTATGTAATAATCATGTAATAGGATCTTAGATCTAGGGATTTTTTGATCTTAGAAAATAAATTTTGATTTATTTTTAGTCTTCCGCTGTATGATCTTGAAAAAGTTTCAAGATCTAACCCTCTTTTTCAAAATCTAACCCTGAAACCCTAGATCTGGTTCCTACAATTGGTATCAGAGCCTAGGTTCTTTATTACATGATTATTTATATATGCTTAGATTATTTTTAGATTAGATCTAATTTATAATCTGATTATTAAATCTGAAATTAAAATTTTAGATCAATCACAAACTGCAAGGTTGTCCTGCTGTAAGGTTTACCCCTTACAGTGCAAAGGTTGTCCTAGTTTGTGTAGATCTATCTTTAATCATAAATTTGTTAGATATGATCTAGATTAAATTTATGATTTATTAGATTTAAAAGATATTTAAATCTGAAATAAAATCTCTTTGTTAATAATTTTTATGCAAAAAAATTATTTAAAGTTGAAATTGTTTCAATTACATGAACCTGTTTAGATTAGATCTAAAGTAGTTTCATGTTTATTTCACTTGCATCTTGATTATGAATTAAACATGCAATATGATTGGTAGAATCATATTGTAAAATTATTTTACAAATATGAAAATTATTTTTTGAAAAGCCGAACCCAACCCTCAGCCCAAAACTTAATTAAGAATTAAGAAGTTGTTTGATTAGGTTCTAGGATTGTGAATTGAAGAACCTAAGACACAAATCATAACACATTGGGTTAATGGGTTAGTGGAAATTAGGTCCATTAATTGGGTTAGACCTATGGTTAGATTAAAGATGGACTTAATTAAGAGAATTGACTAAATCTAATCAATTGTTGTCTTAGATTAGGTCAAGGATTCTCTAGATCAATTACAATAGTTGTAGTTGGTCAAGTCCATGTCTTTAACGAGAACCAAATGGACTTGATTCTTGGCTAAGCGGTCTAGCACGAACTGTTAGGTTGATCTAATCGAAACTAATTAAACCAGTTGGTGTCTAAGGTAAACCAGACCGATGGTTTTTAATTGGGAGCCCGCTTACCTAGCCATTCATGATGGTGTCTAAGGCAAGCTTTGGCAGACCCTCCCACTGATTGAACTTACCTGGCCTCTTGGTGAAATTATGTTTTGATCGGATCACTTGACTATTCGAGCTGACCCATGTCAGCTAGGTAAATCAGTGTGACTGATTTAGGTGCTCCTAGACCAGCCCTTTTAATGGTCTCCCTTAAGCTGACTTGGTGAAGTCAGTGGGAGGATCATGATAAGCTGGTTCATCTGACCTCATCCTCTATATTATTTAAATCCTCTAAAATTATTAGGTCCTTAAAATGATAAAGTTATGGAGATAACTGAGTCATAGCCTCCCATTAAGGTGTTTGATAATGAGTCCATGAACTCAATAATCATTGCAGACCCAAAGGCCTGGTGCTTGTTGACTAATGGAATTATCACTCATCATATGATGACTTGGAAGTGTCTCTCTAATGGTGGTTAGGTGAGCCAACCAAAGTTGGGCTTAATCATTCGTTGGTTAGATACACCAAGTATGATCATGTTAATGGTTGGACCTAACCGGATCCTTACAGTGGAGGCCAAAGCCTACTGATTAGGTTTCTGGGGCAAAATTAAAATTACTAGAAATTGTTTAGAGAAACAATTGGTTATGAACCTACCCTTAGATGTACATGGGTTGGCCAACCAAAGTTGGGCTTGTGTGCAGTCTAAGTGGATTCTAGTACCCGCTAAGGAATTAGGGTAATTCCTCGAATTGAAGGTAGAGGCTACCAATTCGAATAAAATAGTGGGAGAAACCTTTTGATTAAAGTCCAAATCTTTAGGTTTAATGAATCAATTACTAATTAGGTTATGGTTCTCCTTTGTGCAAATATGGCCACTTCCCTATCGCTCCGATCATTGTTGGACAATGATAAGTTGGTGGGACCCAACTTCGGTAGCTGGTACCGAAAGTTGAAGATAGTCCTGGAGCATGAACGGATCCTATATGTGATAATGGATCCTGCACCTGAGGAGCCAGCTGTCAATGCACGTGGAACAGTCAGAGACACTTACCAGAAGTGGCTCAGTGACCGGACCACGGTGCGCTGTATCATGCTAGCTGCTATAAGCGACGAGTTCAGTCGCAGATTCGAGACGGCTCAGCCAAAGGACATGCTTCAAGTGTTGGAGGATGCCTTTGGCACACCCGATGACGTGGAGAGGCACAAGACTAGTTGTGCCATCTTCAACGCCAAAATGCGGGATGGTGCCTCTGTCACTGATCATGTATTGTACATGATCGAGCTGATGGAACGATTGAGCAAGCCTCGGCTTTCCCTTGCATGAGCAGCTTGGGAAAGATGCAATACTGAACTCGTTGCCCAAGTCTTATCTCCCATTCCTCACTCATTATAGAATGACAAAGCCTGAAGAGAACTACCACGGGTTACTGGGGTTGCTTCAGAACTTTGAGAAGGATCACCCACTCCTCAAGGAGTCGGTGAACTTAGTGGGAGGTTCGTCTTCTGGTTCTCGACCTTTGAGAAAGGGAAGAAGAACAAGAAGAAGAAAGTAAAGAAGGTGCAAGTTCAGGCTGGGACATCTGTGCAGAGCCAGACCAAAAAGATCAAGCCTGATAAGAGTCTATTCTACTGGCAAGCACCCTAGATTAGATAGTGTGTCAAATATCTACTTATGGCACTGTAGGCTAGGTCATATAAACAAGAACAGAATAAACAGGTAGACTCAAGAGGAATCCTCAAAGTCAGTGATTGTGAATCACTTCCAACCTGTGAGTTCTGTCTTCTTGGTAAAATGACCAAGTCACCTTTTACTGGAAAAGGTGAGAGAGCTACTGAGCTCTTGGGCCTAGTACATACTGATGTATGTGGGCCATGAGCACCAGTGCTAGAGGTGGATATTTCTACTTCATAGCTTTCACGGATGACCTATACCTATATGGATATGTCTATCTGATGAAACATAAGTCGGATTCATTTGAAATGTTCAAACGATTCTGAAGTGAAGTAGAAAATAAACTGGAAGAGTATTAAAACTCTTCGATCTGATCGAGGAGGAGAATACCTTTCTAGTGAGTTTCTCACATATCTAAGAGAGAATGAGATTCTCTCCCAATGGACTCCTCCAGGAACACCACAGCATAATGGTGTGTTTGAAAGGAGGAATCGGACTCTGTTAGACATGTTCCGATCCATGATGGATTTTTGCTAGCTTGCTGATATCCTTCTAGGATATGTACTCAATTGGCCTGTTATCTGTTAAATAGGATTTCAAGTAAGTCTGTAATTAAGACTCCATATGAGATATGGACGGGACGTAAGCCAGCACTTTCACACCTTAGGGTCTGGGGGTGCCCGGCCTATGTCAAACGATTAGTCACAGACAAACTTGGACCTAGGTCTGACA
>NC_026001.2:31587254-31599754 GCF_000442705.2 Elaeis guineensis
GGTCGATAGTTGATGTCAAATTCTGTGAGCTCGATCACCCATTTTGCCATCCTCCCGGAGGCATCCGCCCGGCATAGAATCGCCTTGATTGGTTGGTCGGTGAGCAGCGTTACGGTGTGCCCTTGAAAGTAGGGTCGGAGCCTCCGGGCTGCAATCAATAAGGCGTAAGTCAGTTTTTCTAATTTGGTATACCTGGTCTCGACGTCTCTCAACGTGCGACTGACGTAGTAGATTGGCCGTTGGACGTTTGCTTCTTCTTTGACAAGGACTGCCGCAAGGGCCATGGGAGAGACCGTCAGGTATAAAAATAGTTCCTCCCCAGGCTCTGGCTTTGCCAACAGCGGGGGTGAGCCGAGGTAGCTCCTTAGTTCTTTGAATGCCTGTTGGCACTCAGGGGTCCAACAGAAGTTCTTCGGCTGCTTGAGAGTTTGGAAAAAGGGGAACCACCATTCGGCTGACTTCGCGACAAAGCGATTCAGGGCTGCTACCTTCCCTGTAAGGCGCTGAACCTCTTTTATCGACTTTGGGGCGGTCATCTCCTGGATGGCATGAATTTTCTTCGGATTGGCCTCAATTCCGTGCCCCGATACCATGAAGCCTAAGAACTTTTTTGAGGTCACTCCGAAAGAGCATTTAGTCGGGTTCAGCTTCATTTTATATTTTTGGAGGGCGTTGAAGGTCTCCTCGAGGTCGGCGATGTGGTCCATGGAAGATTTGCTTTTTATGAGCATGTCATCCACGTAGACCTCTATGTTGCGGCCGATCTGCTCCTTGAAGATTTTGTTCACCAACCGCTGGTAGGTTGCGCCTGCATTTTTGAGGTCGAAAGGCATGACCCTGTAACAGTAAAGGCCACGGTTAGTAATGAAAGCAGTCTTTTCTTCATCTTCCAGTGCCATCCTGATTTGATTATAGCTGGAGAATGCATCCATGAAGGTGAGGAGCTCATGGCCTGAGGTCGCGTCCACCAGTTGATCGATTCTGGGAAGGAGGTAGCTGTCCTTTGGGCAGGCTTTATTCAGCTTTTTGAAGTCTATGCATATCCTCCACTTGCCGTTTGCCTTTTTGACTAGGATAACGATGGAAATCCAATCAGGATAATTGACTTCTCTAATGAATCCGGCTTTCAGGAGTTTACCCACTTCCTCGGTTATCGCCTTTTGCCTCTCTAGTGCATGACCTCAAATTTTTTCTTTCGTCGGTCGATGCTTTGGATCGACGGTTAGTCGGTGTTCCATGACTTCCGTGTCGATCCCCGACATGTCCGTCGGAACCCAAATGAAGATGTTCGCATTCTTTCATAGAAAATCGATGAGACGCATCCGCACCTCTTCCCCCAGGTTGGAGCCGATCATCACCACATGCTCAGCATTCCCGTCGTTCAAAGGGATAGGTACCAGATCTTCGATTGGGCCGCCCCTTTCTTCAGTGAGGTCATCACGAGCATCCAGCCCATCAACCAGACAGGGGTCGGATTGGTCGCTTCTTTGCAAGGCTATGTTGTAGCAGTGTCTGGCCAGGGCTTGGTCTCCTTTGACCTCTCCAATCCCCTGGTTGGTAGAAAATTTCAACTTCAAATGGTAGGTTGACACGACGGCTCGGAGAGCATTGAGGTCAGGTCGGTCGAGGATTGCGTTGTAGGCTGACGGCACCTTCACCACCAGAAAATTCACCAGAGCCCTGGATTGTCTTGGATATCGACCCGCAACTACAGTCAAGGTCACCATTCCCTCCACCGGGATAGCGTCACCGGTAAACCCTACTAGAGGGGAGGTAATCGGCCTCAAATGGCTGTCAAGGATGGACATTCTTGAGAAGGCATCGTAGAACAAAATGTCGGCCGAACTTCCATTGTCGACGAGAATGCGACGGACGTCGTAATTTGCTATATTCAAGGAAACTACAACCGCATCGTTATGAGGGAATTGGACTCCCTGAGCATCTTCTTCAGTAAAGGTTATGGGCTCCTCAATCTTTTATCACTGGGGGGTACGGCTAGTACGTTGGTTGCTTCCTGCCGGGATCCTCCTGAGATGGTGTTGGCAAAATCCATCGGAGGTCGATTGTCCGATCGCTCCACGCCGGCCACCATTGCCGGAGGAGGAGGAGGAGGCTGGAAAACTGGAGGTGAGGCCGGAGCCTGAGATCTGACCGTGGAGGTCGTGGATCACTGTGTGGATGCTTTGCGGGGAGGCATCGGGCGAAGATCAAGTGGGGGAAGGAGAAGTGAATGCCGGAGAAGATGACCAGAGGCGGTCTCGTTGAGCGCTCCTTTAAGAACAAGGATACTGCGAAGACACGGCCCTTCCTCTAGCGCCAATCCTATTGGTGCAAAAATTTGCCTGCGTCGGAGAAGCTGGAGTTGTGGGGGTCGCGGTCGCCATCGGGACCTACAAAAGAAGTCTAAACCGAAGGTGGGGTTGCTCCGACAAGACCCTCTGATGCTCAAGTCAGTTCTCTGCCTCAACAAGAATGGAGCGCTCGAACAAAAATTTTAGCAGAGTTTCTAGGTAAAAAATGAGAGCTTAGAGAATAACGTATCTGGGGTCTCCTTTTTATAGACTGGGGGAGCAGTGGGTTGATAGCGACTGTTTATGATCGCCTTGTAGTGGGCCGTACGGGGCCAGGAGGAATTTATCATGAAGAGTAATGGGGTGGAGTCATGGCTGTCACCATGGCTCGCCACGTGGAATCAGTTGCGGGGAGTGGAGCGGCGTTCGTTGTCGTGACTCGTCAGGGAATGGTGGAACCGCACAGGATCTGCCGCAGGGAGTGGAGCAGAATCGTGGCCGTTACTGCAGCCTGCCAGGGAGTAATGGAGTCATGTAGGATCTGTCGTAGGGAGTGGAGCAGAGTCGTGGCCGTTACTACGGCCTATCAGGGGGTCCAGACTTGTCGGCTGAAGTTCGGTTGGAGTCTGTAGCTGGAGTCGGAGGCGAAGTCTGACTCCCATAGGAGCTCGAACGAGGTCTTCCTGCTGCCGATGTTGGAGATGAAGTCTGACTCCCGTAGGAGCCCAGACGGAGCTTGTCTGCAGTTGAAGTCGGAGATGGAGTCCGGCTCCCGTAGGAGTCCGGACGGAATCTTCTTTCAATCAGAGTCGAGGGCGAAGTTCGGCTCCCGTAGGAGTCCAGATGAAGTTTGCCTACAGTCAAAGTTGGAGACGAAGTCTGGCTCTCGTAGGAGTCCGGACGGAGCTTGTCTGCAGTTGAAGTCGGAGATGGAGTCCGGCTCCCGTAGGAGTCCGGACGGAACTTACCTACAGTTGAAGTCGGAGATGGAGTCCGGCCCCCGTAGGAGTCCGGACGGAATCTTCTTTCGATCAGAGTCGAGGGCGAAGTCCGGCTCCCGTAGGAGTCCGGACGAAGTTTGCCTGCAGCCGAAGTTGGAGACGGAGTCTGGCTCCCATAGGAGTCCGGACGGAGCTTGTCTGCAGTTCAAGTCGGAGACGGAGTCCGGCTCCCATAGGAGTCCGGACGGAGCTTACCAGCATTCGAAGTTGAGGATGAAGTTTGGCTCCCGTAGGAGTCCGGACGGAGTCTTCTTTCGATCAAAGTCGAGGGCGAAGTCCGGCTCCCGTAGGAGTCTGGATGAAGTTTTCCTGCAGCCGAAGTTAGAGACGGAGTCCGACTCCCGTAGGAGTCCGGTCTGCAGTCAAAGTCGGAGATGGAGTCCGGCTCCCGTAGGAGTCCGGATGGAGCTTACCTGCAGCAGAAGTCGGAGACGGAGTCCGGCCCCCATAGGAGTCTGGACGGAGCTTACCAGCGTTCGAAGTCGAGGACGAAGTCCGACTCTCGTAGGAGTCTGGACAAAGTCTTCTTTCGATCAGAGTCGAGGGCGAAGTCCGGCTCCCGTAGGAGTCCGGACGGAGTTTGCCTGCAGCCAAAGTTGGAGACGGAGTCTGGCTCTTGTAGGAGTCCGGATGGAGCTTACCAGCGTTCGAAGTCGAGGATGAAGTCCAGCTCCCGTAGGAGTTCGGACGAAGTCTTCTTTCGAGGGCGAAGTTCGGCTCCCGTAGGAGTCCGGACGGAGTCTCCTTGTAGAATCCCCGAGGGGTCACTCCGAACACGAACTTCGGTTGGGGGGGGGGGTTTTACACCCAACAATTAGTATTCCTTGTAAAAATAATAATTGAACTAACATACTTTAGCCATTCTTAAAAACTCCTAATTACTCCTTAATCATCTTTCTTACAGACATAAGACTTCTCAATCATTTTTCTTAAGTCTTTTCTAACTCTAGATTTCTTGGTCACCTTCTCTATAAAAGATGGATCTATATCTAGAAGATATTTTAGATTACCCAGATGATGATCAGGATAACATCCAATCCTTTTACTCTAAATTTGACAATGAGAATGAAAGCCAAGATTATTATCCTCAATACCAGTTGTTGGTGCAAAAATCTGCCTGCGCCGGAGAAGCTGGAGTTGAGGAAGCCGCGGTCGCCGCCGGGACCTGCAAGGGAAGTCTAAACCGGAGGTGGGGTTGCTCCGGCAAGACCCTCCGACGCTCAAGTCAGTTCTCTGCCTCAACAAGAATGGAGTGCTCGAACGGAGAATTTAGCAGAGTTTTGAGATAAGGCAAAAGAGCTTAAAAAAAAACGTATCTGAGTCCCCCCTTTTATAGGTGGGGGAGGCAACGGACTGATGGCGACGTGTGTAACCGCCTGGTAGTGGGCCGCCCATGGTCAGGGGAATTGATTGCGAAAGATAATGGAGCAGACACGTGACCATCATCATATCCCACCACATAGGGCCTGTAGCAGGTAGTGGGGCGGCGTCCGTTACTGCTAGTTGTCAGCGAGTAGTGGGATCGTGCAGCACCTGCCGCGGGGAGCGGAGCAGCATCATAGCTGTTGACACAACCTGTCAGAGAGTAGTGGGATCGTGCAGCACCTGTCGCAGGGGGAGGTGGAGCCGCGTGGAATCCGCTACAGAAAGTGGAACAGGATCATGGCAGTTATTGTTATCTGCCAAGGGACACAGATCTGTTGATCAAGGCTTGGCAGTGGTCGGAGTTTGGCCTTTGTGGGAATCCGGGAGGAGTCTGCCTGCGGCTGTAGTCGTTGGCGTCAGGGATGAGGTTCGGCTCCCTTAAGGCTCGGCTCCTCCAGCAATTGGTACCGAGAGCGGAGCCCGGGCGGAGCTGCAACTGCTGTCGATGGTGGAGCCCAGCTCCTGTAGGAGTTTGGGCGGAGCTGCACTTGCTGATGGCGGCGGAGCCCGGCTCCCGTAGGAGTCCGGGCGGAGCTACGCTGCAAACAAAGTCAAGGGTGAAGTCCGGCTCTGATAGGAGTCCGGATTGAGCTTACCAGCAGTTGATACTTGAGAGCGGAGCCTGGCTCCCGTGGGAGTCCGGGCGGAGCTGTTCTGATGAAGGCGACGGAGTCCGACTCCCGTAGGAGTCCGGGCGGAGCTGTGCTGATGGCGGCGGAGCCCGGACTCCAACGGGAGTCCGGGCGGAGCTGCGCTGCAAACAAAGTCAAGGGTGAAGTCCGGCTCTGATAGGAGTCCGGATTGAGCTTACCAGCAGTTGATACTTGAGAGCGGAGCCCGGCTCCCGTGGGAGTCCGGGCGGAGTTGTTCTGATGAAGGCGGCGGAGTCCGACTCCCGTAGGAGTCCGGGCGGAGCTGTGCTGATGGCGGCGGAGCTCGGCTCCCGTTGGAGTCCGAGCGGAGCTACGCTGCAAACAAAGTCAAGGGTGAAGTCCGGCTCTGATAGGAGTCCGGATTGAGCTTACCAGCAGTTGATACTTGAGAGCGGAGCCCGACTCCCGTGGGAGTCCGGGTGGAGCTGTTCTGATGAAGGCGGCGGAGTCCGGCTCCCGTAGGAGTCCGGGCGGAGCTGTGCTGATGGCGGCGGAGCCCGGCTCCCGTTGGAGTCCGGGCGGAGCTGTGCTGATGTCGTCGATGGAGCCCGGCTCCTGTAGGAGTCCGGGCGGAGCTGTTCTGCTGTTGATGGAGGAGCCCGGCTCCCGTAGGAGTCCGGGCGGAGCCGTTCTGCTGTTGAATTCGACTGCGGGTATTTTATACCCAACACCAGTCCCCCTACTTCCGAGTTTGAATTTCAAGCGAAGGAAGTACACAGAGAGAGATGCGTGCAGCCGAAATCGCCTCCTCGAACTTTGTGCACTGCCGCCCCCATTTAATGCGCGCACGTCAGAATCCATTTTTCGGTGAAGGTGACTTGAAAAGTCTTTTCGGAGCTCCCATCGAAATGCAATCCTAAGCGTCGCTCTGCGGGAATTCGCGAGCGGTCAACCCTCGATGGCGGTGAAGGGGATAAGCGCGCCACGCGGCACACATCCGTTGGCCCAGGAATACCTGCCGCCATAACTGCGCCAGGATCCATCGGTTATTTAAACCCCTCGGCCCCTTCGCAGCTTCATTCTGGCGTTGTTCTTTCATCTGAGAGTCCTGCTCCTCTCGACCCAGTCCCTGTCTCCTTCCTTTATACCATGTTATCAACTCGGGAGGCTATCCTCGAGGGAATTTTTAGGGTTTGGAGGAAGGAGAGAAGGAGAATGGCGGCCGGTGAAGATCTCCGTCGCTCTAGAGGGAGCCCAAGGAAGAATTCCTTCAACAACAGGGGTTTAATAACGGGGGCTGTCGGGGAAGCTATTCTGCCCGCGAATCTCGGGGCAGCAAGGCGGGGTGATACCGGTCAAGAGGGCAGAATAGACGTCACAAGCCATGACGGGATCCTTGATGCCGTCGGGGCCGAGAGACCAGAGGCGGTCGGCGTTGATGGTGGGGCAGTAGAACTTGTTGCGGGGACGGTGGAAGTAACGCGTGCCGACCTTGCCGGAGCATCTCGGGTGGCGGTCGTCGTTGCCTCCTCCGCCTCCGGGGATCAACTCCACCCCTTTCCCGCTAAAGTTGGGACCTTGGGAACAGAATGAGGCGAGATGGGCGAGAGCTGTTACACGCACTGGAGAATGCGACTGAGAAGGATAGAGATGGAGTTCGTAGCTCGGAGCGGTCTCCGGTTCGTCCTGCCCGAACCGTGCCCGTGATACTTGCGATGACGTGTATCTTCTTTTTTCCTGACCCACCGGGTCCTGTAATGTGTACTTCTGTTAAATAAAAAGTGATTTCAGTACCTTGTTTGCATCTTGTGTTGAATAGTTGTCCGCCGAACTCCTTCATTTTCCTTTCCTTCTCTTTGTCTGTGTTACGTCGTTCCAGAATCGTCGGCGACCCTTTCAGCTCATGCGGGGTCGTCGTTCGCCGAGCTTCTTTTCAGCTTTTATGTCGCTCGGAGATATCCACTTGTCAGGTTTGCTTGGCTGAAGTCGAAGCTAAGTTTGGCTCCCTCGATAGCCCGAACGGAGAAGCTCTCCGGAGGTTGGAGTAGCTCGGTTCTTGTAAAAGTTGGGGCAGAGTTTTTCTGTAATCAAAGTCACAAATAAAGCCGAAATAAAGCCCGGCTCCCGTAGAAGTCCGGGTGGAGTTGTCCTGTAGCTGTCGTTGTCGGTGGAACCCGGCTCCCGTAGGAGTCTGGGCGAAGCCTTTGTTGCTGTCGATGGCGGGGCCCGGCTCCCGTTGGAGTCCGGGCGAAGCCTTCTTAGCGGCGGAACCCGGCTCCCGTAGGAGTCCGTGCGAAGGTTTTCTTGGCGTAGGGACCCGGCTCCCGTAGGAGTCCAGGTCTTCCACTTTGCTCATGTCAGGACGAGGTTCTCCTCCTGTTTTTGACAGGGCTGCGGGGGCACATATGGGCGTTGCAAGGCCTCTCCCCCCATCCGGTCTAAAAGAATCGGGCCTTCGACTTTGCTCAAGTTAGGGCGAGGTTCTCCTCCTGTCCCTAACAGGGCTGTGGGGGCACATATGGGCGTCGCAAGGCCTCTCCCCCATCCGGTCTAAAAGAACCGGGCCTTCGACTTTGCTCAAGTTAGGGCGAGGTTCTCCTCCTGTCCCTAACAGGACTGTGGGGGCACATATGGGCGTTGCAAGGCCTCTCCCCCCATCCGGTCTAAAAGAACCGGGCCTTCGACTTTGCTCAAGTTAGGGCGAGGTTCTCCTCCTGTCCCTAACAGGGCTGTGGGGGCACATATGGGCGTTGCAAGGCCTCTCCCCCCATCCGGTCTAAAAGAATCGGGCCTTCGACTTTGCTCAAGTTAGGGCGAGGTTCTCCTCCTGTCCCTAACAGGGCTGTGGGGGCACATATGGGCGTTGCAAGGCCTCTCCCCCCATCCGGTCTAAAAGAATCGGGCCTTCGACTTTGCTCAAGTTAGGGCAAGGTTCTCCTCCTGTCCCTAACAGGGCTGTGGGGGCACATATGGGCGTTGCAAGGCCTCTCCCCCCATCCGGTCTAAAAGAACCGGGCCTTCGACTTTTATAAGGTTGCCCTCTCATTTTTGATACCGTCTGCATGAATTGTCCTAAGATAAATGGGCACGCATTTTTTTGATCAGGACGAAATCACTGGTAGTACATCTGTAAGTTTTCTGAGCTCCACGATCGCGGGAGGTCAGCTCCCCGAGTTCCCTGAGATAATAAGTTCCAGGTCGGACTACTTCTTGACCTCATAAGGTCCCTCCCAGTTTGGGGCGAGCTTCCCCTGGCCCTGAGGTTGTGAGACAGCAGCTCGTCGGAGCACTAGATCCCCTGCTTTGAATGCCTTGTTCTTCACTCGGGCGTTGTAATATCGGCAACTTTCTGTCTATAGGCTGCCATTCGAACCTGAGCAATCTCCCGCCTTTTTTCCAGTAGGTCAAGGTTGGCTCTGAACTTTGTGCGTTTCGGGGTTCGTCGAATGCCACGATTCGTGCCGACGGGAGTTTAAGCTCGATCGGGATGACGGCTTCCGTACCAAAGGCTAAAGCAAAGGGAGTCTCTCCTGTAGGCAACCTCTGGGTGGTCCGATAAGCCCATAGCACATGATAAAGTTCGTCCGCCCAAGTTCTTTTGCTCTTTCGAGCCTGGTCTTAATCCCCTGCAAAAGGGTTCTGTTTGTTACTTCGGCTTCGCCGTTCGCCTGGGGATGGGCCACTGATGTGAATTTGTGGGAGATGTTTAGGTCTTCACAGAATTCAGCAAATCTGGCTCCCGCAATTGCCGTCCATTATCAGTGATTAGGGTTCTAGGCAAACCGAACCTGCACACGATGATTTCCAGACGAAATCCTGCACTTTCGCTTCTGTGATTTTTGGCTAGTGGCTCGGCCTCGACCCATTTGGTGAAGTAGTCGATGCTACAAGGAGGAATTTCCTTTGGCCAGACGCCATGGGAAAGGGGCCAAGAATATCCATCCCCATTGCGCAAAGGCCATGGGGCCTCAAGGGTGTAAGCTCGGTAGCAGTTGTCTCTGGACGTTGGCGTACCTCTGGCATCGATCACACTTTTTGACATATTCAATTGAATCTGGTGCATTGTTGGCCAGTAGTACCCTTGGCGGAGTAGCTTGTGGGATAGAGACCTGGCACCAAATGGCTTCCGCAAGCTCCCTCGTGACTTCCCATAAGCGTAGTCAGCTTCTGAGGGTCGGAGGCATCTCAAGAGAGGCAAGGAGTACGATCTTTTGTACAATTTGCCCTCATAAAGGATTACCGGGAGGCTTGATTTCGGAGTTTCCGGGCTTCTTTCGCATCCTGGGGGAGAATCCCATCTCTAAGATAGGTTATTAGCGGGTCGACCCAGCTGGGCTCGTGGTCGATCTCCATTACGAGTCGCGATTCTTCCGTACTGGTGTTTTAAAACTTCAAAGAGGACGCCTTTTGGCAATTCGACCGGAGCCGATGTCGCCAGTTTGGAGAGAAGATCGGCTCTGTGTTCTCCGACCTTGGAATTTGCCTGATGTCGAAATTGCCAAAGGCAGGGATGAACTCCTTCACCTTCTCAAGATATTTGGCCATACTGTCCTCCCGCGCTTCAAAGCTCCCGCTGACTTGCCCCACCACAAGTTGGGAATCGCTGTGCACCCGGAGTTGACCTATTCCGAGCTCCCTGGCGATCCTCAATCCTACGATCAGAGCTTCATACTTCGCTCCATTGTTTGTTGCGGGGAATTCAAAATGCAGAGCGTACTCCGCAACGACTCCCTCTGGGCCGGTCAAGATCAGCCTGCACCCGCGCTGCCATGTTGGACGATCCGTCCACATGGAGGGTCCAAAGCTGTCGGAGGAACTGGCTTCTTCGTCGGGGGAGTTCGGTTGAGTCCTCAGGTCGTCAATTTTGTTTTGCTCAGGTTCGGCCTCCTCGGGGATGGTGCATTCTACTATGAATCCGTCAATACTTGGGCTTTTATTGCCGGTCTAGGTTTGTAGTTGATGTCAAATTCTGTAGCTCGATTGCCCATTTCGCCATTCTTCCGGAGATATCAGCTCGGTGCAAAACCGCCTTGATCGGTTGGTCGGTGAGTAACGTCACCGTGTGCCCTTGAAAGTAAGGCGGAGTCTCCGAGCTGCAATCAACAAGGCGTAGGTCAGTTTTTCTAATTTAGTATACCTGGTCTCGGCGTCCCTCAATACACGGCTAATGTAGTAGACCGGTCGCTGGACTTTCATTTCCTCTTTAACAAGGACGGCCGCAAGGGCTGTGGGAGAGACTGCCAGGTACAAAAATAATTCCTCCTTGGGCTCGGACTTCGCCAGTAGTGGGGGTGAGCCAAGTAGCTTTTTAATTCTTCGAATGCCTGTTGGCATTCAGGGTCCAGTAGAAGTTTTTCGGCTGCTTGAGGTTTGAAAGAAGGGCAGACATCGTTCGGCCGACCTCGCAACAAAGCAATTAGAGCCGCGACTCTTTCGTGAGGCACTGAACCTCCTTGATCGACCTTGGGGCAGTCATATTTTGGATGGCACAATTTTCTCCGGATTGGCCTCGATCCCGCGCCCCGACACCATGAAGCCCAGGAACTTTCCTGAGGTTACCCCAAAGGCGCATTTGGTCGGGTTCAGTTTCATTCTATACTTTGAAGAGCGCCAAAGTTTCTCGAGGTCGGCGACATGATTTCTGGAAGACCTGCTTTTCACGAGCATATCGTCCACATAAACCTCCATATTTCGGCCGATCTGCTCCTTGAAGATTTTGTTCACCAGTCGTTGATAGGTTGCGCCTGCGTTTTTGAGGCCGAATGGCATAACCCTGTAGCAGTAAAGGCCGCGATTAGTGATAAAAGCAGTCTTCTCTTCATCTTTCGATGCCATTCTAATCTGGTTATAGCCGGAGAATGCGTCCATAAAAGTGAGAAGCTCATGGCCCGAGGTAGCGTCCACCAATTGGTCGATCCTGGGAAGGGGGTAGCTGTCCTTTGGGCAAGCCTTATTCAGCTTTTTGAAATCGATACACATCCTCCACTTGCCGTTTGCTTTCT
This sequence comes from Elaeis guineensis, assembly GCF_000442705.2. Classification (NCBI taxonomy): domain Eukaryota; kingdom Viridiplantae; phylum Streptophyta; class Magnoliopsida; order Arecales; family Arecaceae; genus Elaeis; species Elaeis guineensis. The sequence continues at coordinate 31,598,567 of NC_026001.2, forward strand.
TGACCAAGACAACATTGGAGATCCACTCTGGATAATTGACCTCCTTGATGAATCAGGCCTTGAGAAGTTTATCCACTTCCTCGGCTATTGCCTTCTGCCTCTCCGGGGCATGACTCCGGATTTTTTCTTTTGTTGGCCGATGTTTAGGGTCGACCGCCAGATGATGTTCCATGACTTTTATGTCAATCCCCGGCATATCCGTCGGGACCCATGCGAAAACGTCCGCATTCCTTCGGAGGAAATCCACGAGATGCGTCCGCACCTCCTCCTCCAGATTGGAGCCAATTAACACCACATGCTCCGCATTCCCATCATTCAAAGGAATTGGTATTAGGTCCTCGATCGGACCGCCCCTCTCTTCAGTGAGGTCATCACGCGCATCCAACCCGTCGACCGGACAGAGGTCCGCTTGATCGCTTCTTTGCAGGGCAATATTATAGCAGTGCCTGGCCAGCGCTTGGTCTCCCCGAACTTCTCCAATCCCCTTGCCGGTGGGGAACTTCAATTTCAAATGGTAGGTAGAAACAACGGCTCTGAGGGCATTGAGGCCGGGTCGGCCAAGAATTGCATTGTAGGCAGATGGCGCTTTTACCACCAGGAAATTCACCAGGGCTCGGGACTGCTTTGGATGTTGGCCCGCGGTCACAGCTAGAGTTATCATTCCTTCCGTCGGAACGGCGTCACCAGTAAACCCTATCAAGGGGGAGCAAATCGGCCTTAGATGACCGCCAAGAATGGCCATTCTCGAAAAGGCACTGTAGAATAAGATGTCGGCCGAACTTCCGTTGTCGACGAGAATGCGACGGACGTCATAATTTGCTATGTTCAAGGAAACTACGACCGCGTCGTTATGAGGGAATTGGACTCCCTGGGCGTCTTCTTCAGTGAAGGCTATGGGTTCTTCAACTTTTTGCCGCTTGAGGGGTGTAGCTGATGTGCTGATTGCCTCCTGCCGGGATTCCCCCGAGATGACGTTGACGGAATCCGGCGAAGACTGGTCATCCGGCCACCCTTTATCGGCAACCATACCCGGAGGTAGTTGTGCAGAAACCTCGCGAGAGGGCATCGGATGGGGAAAAGAGGATTGGATGCCGGAAAAGATGGCCGGAAGCGGGTCCGTTGAGCGCTCCTTCAAGAACAAGGGTGCTGCGAAGGCACGCCGCCCTCCTTCTAGCGCCAATCCTGTTG